>NW_027502806.1:0-44265 GCF_021521415.1 Bidens hawaiensis
GAAATTACTTCATACGGTCCAATGTATCGCGGAGCTAGTTTACCGGTTTTACCGAATCGAATGACTCCTTTCCACGGGGATACTTTTCGAAAAACTTTGTCGCCTAGTTCAAAGGATAACGGCTTTCTACGAACATCAGCGGAGCTTTTCTGTCAATCTCGGGCGATTTTTAATTTGCTTGTGATCTTACGGATTTTGTTAGTGGTTTCTTGAATCAAGTCAGATCCAGTAATTTGAGTGTCTCCAACTTCAGTCCAGCACAAAGGTGATCTACATTTCCGCCCATACAGTGCTTCATATGGTGCTGCTTGAATGCTACTGTGATAGCTATTATTGTACGAAAATTCAACAGTGGAAGATGTTGATCCCAGTTCCCACCGAAGTCTAGTACACAAGCGCGAAGCAAATCTTCTAAGGTTTGAATGGTTCGCTCAGATTGACCGTCGATTTGGGGATGGTAGGCGGTACTTAGGTCAATTCGGATTCCCAAAGCTTCTTGTGCAGCTTGCCAGAAACGAGAGGTGAAATGGCTATCACAATCGGAAATAATTGAAATGGGTACGCCGTGTTGGGACACAATTTCATTTATGTAAATGTGAGCAAGTATTTCGGTTTGTGTAAGTGGTTCGGATTTGAAGGAAGTGTGCGGATTTGGTTAGTCGGTCAACTATCACCCATATCACATCATTTCCTCGGGAAGTTTTAGGGAGGTGTGTTACAAAATTCATGTTAATTTGTTCCCATTTTCATTGTTACGCAAAAGGCGTTTATTTGCTTAATCTGTGAATACGTACTGAGGTGTACCTTGTTTTGTCTCAAATGTCACAGGATGTAAGGAAACTAAGCCCTAACATCAGAGAAAATATAAAAATCTGGGGTATTGATCATCCTTACATAAAGTTGTTGAAAAGAACACATTTTGAATATATCCACACCCACATTGTTGCCCTCAATGAGGAAGAATACGAAGAGCTAGAAGATGAAAAGTTTTATCAAGAACCAAGCAACAGAGTCCATTCCCCAACATCAAACCTAGACCCAACAAAAGAATATGATCCCAGAGAAGACTACCACGACCCATATGAAGATGATCCATCTCATCCAGATTCAAGATGGAAGTAGTCTTATGGAAGAAGAAAATAATAATGTTGTGTCTTGTATAATATTTTCTTAATTATGTATTAAGTGTGTTGTTTGAGCCTAATCACTCTTAAAGTGGTTAGTTAGGATTAATCCATGTGATGTCGTGGCTTATGTCATAAAGTATGGCCCTTAATCAATAGGTATGGGCCTTGTGTCTTTTTATGAGGTTAGGTAGCATTTCCTTGCCTATAAAAGGAAGGCTTCCCCTCACTTGTAAACCATCCCTTGAAAGAAATAAAAACATCTTTCTTATATCTTCTCTCTAGTTCTCTCTTGAGTTTTTGAGTACTATTGAATTCTTACACTTGAGTTCTTAAGTTCTTGGTATCTAACCGCTTTTTCCTCTCTGATATCTGGATGAAGGTCACCTAACCACTTGTATGTGTGAACTCACACGTGTGTGTAAGTAGGACGACTTAAATTGGAAACCATGTGAATAGGGTCACCGAAGCATGGCGTACAATGGTGTTGATGGGATTAAACATGCCGACTAAGCATGAGATGCTTAACCGATCCAATAAAACTAGAAGTTGCAAAGGGTTGCAATCGTCAAGCATTGACTACCTTGTTAATTTAAATAGTAGGATAAAGGTCACCTGACTACTATTTGAATGTAACGTTGGGTTCTAGATTTTAATCATTAATTGTCTTTGAGACATAAAAGGGTATTAACGATTAAAATAATTGATATCGAAAATACAAAAATTGAGCTTTGTTGTGTTTGTAAATGGCCGCAATCAACAATCCACCTAACGTTATTATTCCACCCGTTAATAACCTACCACTAAGATCTATTCTCGATAAGGATCGTCTAAACTATACCAACTTTATGGATTGGTATCGAAACTTGAGAATCGTTCTCAAGCAAGAAAAGAAATACTATGTATTAGAAGATCCAATTCCCGATGAACCTATCATTGACGATGCCGAAGACCATAACAATTGGGTTAAGCACAATGAGGATTCGGTGCAAGTTTCTTGCCTCATGTTGGGAACTATGATTCCTGAGATTCAAAAGGATTTTTGAAATTCATGGGGCATACGACATGATCACCCAACTTAAGGAAATGTTCCTTACACAAGCTAGGGTGGAACGCTTCGAAACGGTTCGAGCGCTTCATGCATGTCGAATGGAAGAAACCCAATCGGTCTCATCTTATGTACTTAAGATGAAAAGCCATATTGATCATCTCGAGCGCCTTAATTGTTGCGTCTCAAACGAGTTAGCCACGGATTTGATCCTAAATGGCTTAACTAAAAGGTTTGAGACATTTGTTATGAAGTATAACATGAATGGATGGGACAAGAGCATTGTGAGCTTCACGCAATGCTTAAGACGGCCGAGACGGGAATGGGTAAAAAGGTTTTACCTATTCTCATGATCAATGAGGGAGGCAATAAGAAAAGGCATCACCCGGAACCCTAGGCAAAGGTTGCCAAAGGTAAGGGACACGTCAAGGGCAAGTTCAAGGGAAAGGCTAAAGTGGAACCACCCAAACCAAAGAAGCTAAAGGTTAGCTCGGAGGATCCGTGCTTTGGATGTGGGGAGATTGGGCATTGGATGAGGAATTGTCCAACCCGTCTCAAAGAGTTGAAAGCTAAGAGGGATGCGGGGCAAACCTCGGGTACAACATTCATGGTTCACGTTGTACTAATCAAGCACCAAGAAACTCAAAATGGATTTGAGTAATACTTATCTTTGGCATTGTCGCCTTAGTCATATAAACAAAGATCGCATACATACACATCAAAAGAACGGTCTTTTGGAATCAAGTGAAGATGATTCATTTGATAAGTGTGAGTCTTGTTTACTTGGGAAGATGACCGAGGACCCCTTTAGTGGGACAAACGAAGGGGCAAAATACTTATTGGGTATCATACATTCGGATGTATGTGGTCCCTTTAACATAATGACAAGGAATGGTGAAAGATACTTCATTACTTTTATCGACGATTATAGTCGTTATGGGTATGTGTACTTGTTAAGACACAAAGATGAAGCCTTTGAAATGTTCAAAGTCTTCCAAAATGAAGTACAAAATCAACTTGATAAAACCATCAAAGTACTTCGTTCGGATAGAGGAGGTGAATACCTAAGTGCTGCTTTCCGAGATCATCTTAAAAGTTGTGGAATCATCTCACAACTTACTCCACCCGGAACAACATAACATAATGGTGTGTCTAAAAGGAGGAATCGAACTCTATTGGATATGGTTCGATCTATGATGGCTAGAAGCACATTGCCTCTATCATTTTGGGGTTTCGCTTTGCTCTCCACGGCCCGTATTCTAAATATGGCCCCAACCAAGAAAGTGGACAAAACACCTTATGAAATATGGAATGGAAGGGTTACATCATTGTCATATTGAAAGGTATGGGGTTGTGAGGCTTATGTCAAGAACAACACCCAAAAAAAACTTGAAAGTCGATCCACTAAGTGTATCTTTGTAGGATATCCCAAGGATTCTATGGGATATTATTTCTACAACCCAACCGAGCAAAAAGTGTTTGTTGCTCGAAAGGCCGAGTTCATGGAAACTAAGTTCCTTATGGAAGGTACTAGTAGAACGATGGAACTCGAGGAGGATAGAGAACCACAAGCCGATACACGTTTGGTTGATACTAGCACTCAACAAGAGGTTGTTGAGAATGATCAAATGGTTGATCAAGACACAAAACGTTCGCAAATCCGGTAGGATTATTCATCCACCCGAAAGATATGGATTTTTCATGGATGGATGCTATGTGGTAGATTTAGATGAACCTACCACATACCGTGATGCAATGTCACAATCCGATTGTGACAAATGGCTTGAAGCCATGAACATTGAGATGCAATCCATGCATAACAACCAAGTATGGGATTTGGTTGTACCACCTCTTAATTCCAAACCGGTTGGAAGTAAGTGGGTTTTCAAGAAGAAAACCGATATGCATGGAAACTTGGATACTTATAAAGCTAGACTTGTAGAAAAAGGTTTCTCTCAAACTCAAGGGGTTGACTATGATGAAACTTTTTCTCTCATAACAATGCTAAAGTCTATTAGGATATTGTTTGCCATAGCCGCACATTATGACTATGAAATATGGCAAATGGATGTCAAAACCGCTTTCCTAAATGGGCATCTTGAGGAAGATGTCTAGATGGTACAACCCGAAGGTTTTGTCGATCCCCAACATCCTAAAAAAGTATGCAAGTTAAAGAAGTCAATCTATGGATTGAAACAAGCATCTAGAAGTTGGAATCACCGATTTGAGGAAGAAGTTAAGAAATTTGGGTTCACCAAGAATGGTCATGAAGCTTGTGTGTATAAGAAAGCTAGTGGGAGCATCATTACCTTCTTAGTATTGTATGTTGATGACATACTACTATTTGGGAATGACATTCCAACCATAGAAGGGGTAAAAGCATGGCTTGGAAGTTGTTTTTCTATCAAGGATCTTGGTGAAGCCGCCTATATTTTGGGAATAAAGATCTATAGGGATAGATCATGGCGGTTGATAGGTTTAAACCAAAGTGCATACATTGACAAAATCTTGAAGAGGTTCAAGATGGAGAACTCTAAGAAAGGTTTGGTACCTATTCAAAGAGGAACGATATTGAATTGGTCTCAATGTCCATGTTCAAAGGATGAGCAAGATAGAATGAATGGAATCCCATACGCATCGGCTATTGGATCCATCATGTATGCAATGGTATGCGCTAGACCGGATGTATCATGCCCTTTAAGCATGACAAGTAGATTCCAACATAATCCGAGAAGTAGCCATTGGATGGCGGTCAAGAGTATATTGAAATACCTTAGAAGGACTAAGGATATGTTTCTATAATACGGTTCGGGTGAGGAGGGACTAGTGGTAAAGGGTTACACGGATGAGAGTTTCCAAACCGATCTAGATGATTCTAGATCACAATCGGGATATGTTTTCGTTATGAATGGTGGGGCAATCTCTTGGAAGAGCTCAAAACAACACGTGGTAGCCTTCTCCACCACGGAATCTGAATACATCGCCGCCTCATTGGCAGCTCAAGAAGCTGCGTGGATAAGGAAATTCATTGCCCACCTAAGGGTAGTCTGTACCATTCAGGACCCTCTAGAGATCTTTTGTGACAACGAGGGTGCAATTGCACAAATCAAGGAACCTCGTGTACATCAAAAGACAAGGCACATTGAGCGAAGGTTCAACTACATAAGGGATGAAGTTGAAAAGGAAAAGATATGTATTCGCAAAGTTCACACCAATCAAAACATTGCGGATCCACTCGCGAAGCTTCTTGAAAGGCCAAAGCATGAGGGTCATACTTGTGCCTTAGGACGTCGGTATTCTAGTGATTGAATATGATCGAAATTTTGTATTTGGATATCGGAACAATTGTAATTATGACTTATTCATATGATTATGGTTTATGATTATAACATTTTGAGTTATGTTCCATTTTAGCATGTTTAAATCCGTGAATAAGTTACTTATTCTAAATGTCCGTAGTCGCTCATATTTGTGGGAATTAATATGAAGGTAAGACTATTATGAACTTGGATTGGTGGATATTCATGGGATATGAATATAGAGCAAGGGTTGCTGCCAAGGTTCATAGATATTTATGGGTTATAAATATTGGACTGACCCGCTCTCAAATGTTACTACATGGAATCCTTGTGATTGATCATAAGTAAATTTGAGTAAAGGCGAATATCGTAGTATCCTCCGACTTGAGATACATATTGGGTCTTGATATTCACCAAGTATTATACTTTGACTTAGTTCTTCGCTGTTCTGAAACATGACAGTACATAAGGCTAAGATCAGGTCTGGTACAAGGTGATTGTGAGAGACGTATGTAGTCAAGAGGGGATTTGTCCCTCTTATTCGTTGAGAGTGAGATGTCCAAGGCCTGAAAAGTTAAATCAACAGAGAATGATCAGTCTGTGTCTCTGGATTTGACATGACATCTGTGGCAAAAGGATAAATGATAGATGTATCTAAATCATTTCAAGTAAAGGACTTGAAGGGGATGATGTTATTGAATGGCACTTCGTCATGCGTACTAGGGGTAGTAAACCGTAGTTAGGCGGTATTTGCTACTTGCATCAATCTTCTATGTATCTTGTGCAAGTGGGAGATTGTTGGACTCGTTATGCCCAAGACACATATTTTTATTGATGTGGCTAGTACGTCATGATCCAAGTCGGGTCATACCCAATAACAAGCTAGACAAACACCTATAATATTCGTTTATAGATGATATGATCATAACAAATGAATATTGACACTTGAGTTATTTGGAAAGGGGTTTCCAAATACAATGTACTTGTGTAGTAAATAAATCATATGGATGATTTTTATTTAAGTTGGTTAAATAACAATATGTAAACCAAATTACAAGCATGTCACCTATATGTTTTATAACATATATGGAAAGTTGTATAAAAACTAATAATAGTAAGAATAAGAAAGGAAGGGGCCGCCCCCACCCCCCCCCCCCCCCCTTATCTTTCACTTCCATTATTATATTATTATCTCCAAGGTAGTGGAGGCATGCAAAGGTTTTTATTGGTGCTAGTGGGTGGTGCCTTAAATGAAAGACTACTTGTTATGTTTCTTTCATTTTTTTTCTCTAAAAACACACAACAACAACACAAGTAACATAGGATTTTTCTCTTTTCCTTTTCTCTCTTGGAGGGCCAAGAGCAAGAACACAAAAGGGAACAATAGAGGATAAATCCTCTGCTCGAGCTTCCTCTCTTCCTCTCTTTGGATTCGGCCAAGAGCAAGGGCAAGAAGGAGGTGAAATCAAGTGTAAACCCTAGCTACAAAGGGTGCTTGTTGGATGCTTGGGGTATGCAAGCTTGAGGAGCATCTCCATTGAAGCTCTAGCCTTCATCATCATCTCCTTCCTCTTCCTTGGATTTGAAAGGTAGCTTTAACATGCATGTACTTATAGTGACATGCATGTGTTAGATAGTATGTATTTCGTATTTGGATCCGGGCTTGGGTTTTGCATGTGTAAAATTGGTTTTATACATACCTTATTAACAAGATTTAAAACTTATTTCCGCAGAGTTTTTGGTAAAATATGGATTTTATCACTTTGATAATCTTGTTAAAACCCAACAGGAACCTCTTGAGATAATTTACAATTTAAGCGCCTGGAGGTGGGGATTCCACCCTTTTGGGATCCATCTTGGGATCCCAGCTTCGATTTTTCTTTCCTAGCAACTCTTTCAAGTGAGCTTTGCTGAGTAGGTAACTGATTTCCCTACTTAGAGCAATACAATCTTAGTTATAGGACCGAAATCTTTGTGAAAAGCACAACATCTAGATTAGGAACCAAAATTAAGTTTTAAGCAATAGTTGTTACATATAAAGTTTCAGGTAAATTTAAAATGAGGCATCCTTCAAGAACTAAAGAAAGAGTCCCCACGCCTTCCACTTCAGAAACCAAGCCATTTATCACTTTAACCGCCGAATGGGCTCTTAACCTCTTCTTGGATGATGACATCTGTTTCGGCTACGAACTTTCTTCTCTTATGTTGAATTGGCCTGAAACTTTTATCCAACCATAATTTGTGAGTAATAATATTTTTGGAAATACCTGCACACAAAACAATTAGTAATATAAATGGCTATAACCAAACTATCATGATAAGGATCCTGAATATTATTCCGATCTTCATCTTCGATCAAAACTACGGCTTCCTTGAGAAAAGTCATTGTCTTCGTTGGTCCCTATGGCTTATCTATTTTAGGTATCTTGGCATTCCTTTTGGCTACCAAGCAGGACGTGCCACATATGTCGGAACCTCTGGAGATAATTTACAATTTGAGCGCCTGGATGTGGGGATTCCACACTTTTGGGATCCATCTTGGGATCCCAGCTTTGATTTTTCTTTCCTAGCAACTCTTTCAAGTGAGCTTTGCTGAGTAGGTAACTGATTTCCCTCCTTAGAGCAATACAATCTTATGTTATAGGACCGAAATTTTTGTGAAAAGCACACCATATAGATTAGGAACCGAAATTAAGTTTCTAGTAATAGTTGTTACATATAAAGTTTCAGGTAAATTTAAAATGAGGCCTCCTTCCAGAACTAAAGAAAGAGTCCCCACGCCTTCCACTTCAGAAACCAAGCCCTTTATCACTTTAACCGCTAAATGGGCTCTTCCCAGCTTACTAATTGTACGGAATCCCTATAAAGAATTTGAAATGTGCACAGTGGAACCAGAGTCAAACCACCATATATTACAGGGAACATTAACATTAAATGATTCATGAATCATAAGATTTAGGACAATACCTTTTTTCGCTAGCCATTATACTTCGGACAATCTCTTTGATAATGTCCTTTCTTTTGATAGAAATAACATTTAGGAGTGCCTTTAGCTATGCTAGTACTTACTCCAGGGGTAGAGAACTTTTTGGGTTTTGTCTTACTTCCCATTTCACCCTTACCTTTGAATGTGCTCTTTTTCTTTTTGGAGCCAAAAGTGGTTAGGTGAGCAACATCAGGCTTTTCTAGCTTTAAGCGTTCTTCTTATTGAACGCACATGGCAATTAATTCGCTCATCTTCCATTTCTCCTTTTGAATATTAAAATTGATCTTAAAAGATCAAACTGATAAGGGAGAGATGCCATAATGAAGTGAACTAAGAGGCCTTCACTGATTTCTGTGTCTAGAGTTTTCAATTGTTTAGCCAAGTCCTTCGTCATCATGATATTCTCATACGTACCACTAGTCCCTCTGCACTTGGTAGTTAACATTCTGATGATCAAGATACCTGCATTAGTTTTTGAGGTGCCTTTGAATTGATCCTTAAGCAAGTCTAAGTAGGCCTTAGAATTTTCTGAATCAGGGATGGCTCCTCTAATGGTAGGAGAGATTGAATTCTTGATTATCATAAGCGACATTCTATTAGAATGCTCCCACTAATCATTAATTCTCATTTGTTCTACCGTGGAATCATCGGCCAGAGGAGAAGGAGCATCATGCCTTAAAGAATAATCAAGGTCCATAAATTCCAAGGCCAATTTAACTTGTTCTATCCAAGTAGCAAAGCTATTTCCGTTCAAAGGTTCTCTTCTGTGCGAATAACCGGAACCTGATCGTAATGTAGATTCTGATGCATGTAAAGAACAAATATTATGCTCAGTGATGACTATACAAAAGATAATTAAGATACAAAATGAGATATATCAAATATAAAAATAATGACCTATTACTAACACCAAATAACAGCTAGAAATAGACATCATGCTCAACTACTAACATCTTGTTTGTTCAGTTAACGATTGAACTTAAAATGTTGTGTTAAACAATTTCTTAAACATATTTATTTCAAACACCGTTGGGTAAGATGAAACAAACATGTTTATTTCCATCATCTAAATTATTAAACCAAATACCTTTAACACCAATTTTCTCCACCCATTGCGAGGATCAGTCTCATTCGTATATTGTCGTTTAGGCACTCGGGGCTTGAAAATCTTGAAACCATGATGAACCTCGTGAACCAAATGACAATAGAACCAATAAATCAACTAATTGTTCTCACAGATCATGGATGATCTAAAGGCCAGTCCCAGCGAATCATGGAGAGAATGCCAGTAAAATGATTGAATTACTGAATCTCATTCTCTAACTTGACAATAAAGACTTTCAGCACGAGTTCGTACATCCACCACACAATATTGCCTTTATCCGTCTTCACATAAACAAATTTCTTCATCTGGTACGTAGAAAACCTGGCCTTAGACTATAGATAATCTTCCTTTTGAGCATACCTCAAAGTATCTATCCACTTGTTTAACTTTATAGCGTTGTACTGAAACATACCATCCGAATTCTGTCTTGGTTCAGCTGGTTCTGGCCTCTTTCCTTTATCTTTCCTTTTCTCTTTACCCAACAAGTCTGTCTTGGTTAGTGACTGAAGAACAAAAAACTCAAAATATTTCCATGATCATTAATATCAGTATTGATTTAGATACAAGGAAACTTAGGGTTTAGGAAGGAATAAAGTTGTCAGTTGCGACCGTCTAATGTTGAAAGAAGTATTATCAAGTATTCAGAGGTGTCCATCAATGTGGCCTAATCATTATATTTATAGGCACCTGACATTACTTTTAGAAACCATAATCATTACAAAGCATCCTAAAATAAAACACAAGTGTAAAACATATCTTAGAGCAGTCATCCTCATCGACGAGTAGAGTTTCTTTGACTTTGTAATCCATGAGTATGCTCAGAACATTACTTTGAGCAGGTCCATACTTCGAATATTTTCATACTGAAAATATTGCTCTCAAACAAGCTTCAATCTTCACGAGCATACCAAACTTTGCTCGGATAGCTCCTGTGAGCAAACAAGTTCTTACTCGAATATCTTCAGCCTTTACTTAGTTTTATTTGAGCATTCTAAGTATATTCGGGTACTTTAGACATTCTCAAGGCCAAATCATGCTTGGAGTAATACTTAGACAAATTTCTACGAACTCCCTACCAGCATACTTGATATTCTTCATTATTCCTACTTTGCTCGACTCACTAAGTTTCTTGTGAACTTGGCTTAAGCTGATTTATATCAAGGGTTTACTCGTTAGTAAACCTTACTTAATTAAGAACTAACCTTGCTCGATGAAGTGCAGCTTGCTCGAAGCTAACACTTAGAAGATTTCAGACATAATATCCTACCTGGATAGGATACCATGCTCGAGGAAGTACTTTCCTTGCTTGGAGTGCTTGACCGTGCTCGAGTTCCATACTTAGACGAATCTGGAGAGGTTAAAAAGATTTCAATCATTACTTTTGAGCCAACAATCTCCCCCTTGATTAAAACAAACTCAAATGCACCAAAACATATCAGGATTACATACACTTGCCAAAATTACACTTCAAATGCTTTAAAATAATACATTACATTACATTACATAAAAGGAAATGATTACAAGTTTAATTCTACCAATAAAGGCATTGCTTATCAAAATAAAACAAAGAAAAAGACATCAATAGAAAAATACAAAGTTCTATTTATAGTCTTCAATAATCATCTCTTATAGTCTTTATTTTGAAGCTTTAGTTCATCTTATCAATCTTATCTTGTCTAACTGCAGCAGTTCTTTGTTGAAACATGGCGAGTTCAGTGTAAAATTTATGATCTTCAGGGAAATCCCACTCAGCAATGCCCCATATATTAGCAATGTGTAAGAACTGCTGATCAGAGTCACAGTTTATAACACCCAAAAGATGTCAAAATGGGTTCATTAGTAGGAAGCTTCTTGATGAATTATCATATCTAAGTTCTGTGATATTTATATTTTTCTTTACTTCAGCTGCTCCTCTCATACTAACTACCTCTCTGATTGTCCATCTTGGATTTCTTGGAGGTATTTTCAACGCCCTGAGCTCAAAAGATCTTTGTTATCTTCTTTTCTTTTCAGCCTTTGTGAGCTCCAATCTTTGTTTTCTTTTAAATAAAGGAAATCCCTTTCTGAACTGGTCCTTCAATACTTGGATAAATCATTTTGTTGAGCCCTTTCCAGTTTATTCTTTTTCATATAATCATGCAATGATAGTTTGGCTAATTTGTATAGTTGTTCCACTAAGAAATCTACGAAGTGATCTTTGTATTTAACAACTTTCTCCTTTTCACTTTTTAATACAATATTTAGTTCATCAGTTTCAAGGGCATAGAACAAATTCTATGGTAAATTTTTATTTATTTATGGACTTGAATCTCTACTAAGTTAAGCTCTGGTGGATGGAATAGGAGGTCTTGATGTAGAAGGCCTGGATGGTGCTGGTCCAATTAATCTTCTTGTACAACCAGATCTTTGAGCGGCCCTGCCAATGCATGCTTGAATTTCTTCTGGATAACTCATAGTATGATAATTTAGTTTCTTTGCTTGTTCTTCCAATTCAAGATCCAAAGCATACAATATTTCTATCTGCTTCTTTGGAAGCTTTATCAGGTTATCAAAGTTTCTTCCTCTTTCAACCAAATGGTTAATCATCTTCATTGTTTCTTCATCATAATTACGTACATTGTCACGCCTAGACTAACAATTGCGGAAACGTAAAACGGGAATGTAATAGACACCTCTGGTATCAACCACATTGTTTATAAATAAATATTACAAACTAATTTACAATATATTACAGCATTCTAATTTCATTTACAAGCTAGGTGATACAGATCAAAAATCACTTAATCATACTCCTTTGTTCCATACTAGTATAGCTGCATCTATCTACGTAGCATCACTCAAAATCCAAGCACGTAGCATATACGCACCTTATTCAATTTTTGGTATGCCTGAAAAACATGTTAAAACGGGTAAACTATGAATAGTTTTTGAGTTTCACGAGTTTCAATGAAATAAATTATGCGTAACCACAACAATCATAGTTTGTATGCACGCACGTGTGTAACTATGTACATATGCATGTTTGTATGTTTGTGATGTAATTATGCTAAGTTTCAGTGAAACCTTGACTGTTTGTTCGTGCTACATGGCTTCCACTACCCATGTCTACTAGTATTGCCCCCCTTCCTCCCACAACATGCCCTGAGTAGCTATGCCTAACACTACATAGCGTGTTTGATAAATATAGTCAAGTGCAAATAGTGTATTGTCTCGGCATCCGTGTCGGCCCCATTTGGGTTTGTCAAACCAATAGTACTATTCACAAGCCACCGGCTTGAAGTTAATCATTGTGTTTGTGGGGACTTTTTGTGTGTTAGCACTTAGATAATTCACATTATAAAACGTTTCCAGATGTATATAAACATGCTTTTCACCCCAAATGTTCATAAAGCAGTTTAAAAAGAGGGGTCATGAAACTCACCTTACAGTAATATAATCAGCACGATATCGGTTCCCAGCTCGTACAGCTTGTTACAACTCGGTTCCTATAATCGGTATTATATATTTAATATTTTAATATTAATATGGTCTCCATATTGAATCGAGCTATATATTTTGTCTGGGTATAACTGTGATGCCCAGAACATGTCAGTTATCTTAGATTGCGACGTTGTACAATGCCTAATGTTCAAATTCAAAGTTGGCTCAGTTTCCCCGTTTCACGTGCAGGGCCAAATTGGTTGTTTACACGTTTTAAAAACAGATAAGATCACACAAACATGAGTAAACTTTTCGGTTGATAAAATGATTCAATTTATAAAGAAAATTCAAAGTTTAGATGCCTGGATTCGCTATACGGTTTGTTTCCGTTTTATACAGTCTAGTTTAGAGAAAAACGCGCACAATTCATCCGAATTGATAGAATTTCTCACAAAATGTTCAATTTTACTGAATTGACCCTAAAATATGACATTTAACCACTCTTGATGTTCTAATATTCTAGCAATTTCGTTAATCCGAACATTACCGGTTTTTAGCAGAATTATATTTGTTTAACTTTCAAATTAGCACAACTAATTATCTGTTTATCGTTAAATTACAAAAATTTGTACACTCACTATTTAATATATGTAGATTTTTATGAAAATATGTTTGAAATATTTACTTACTTATTAATTAATAAAAATCCATTTTTATGTTATTTTTAACAGGTAAATCTTCCGTTTATATCGAATGATTTCTGAAAAATCTGATGATTTTTTTGAGTGCTCAAAATAGTTTCCAACATCCCTGTAAAAATTCCAGAACCAAATAACTTGGCTAAAATACCTTTTTGTGCAATAAACGTCTGTTAAAACTCGATTACACGTGAATCCAGAAATCATAGCTAGGGTTCTCCAACTAACCCCAAACTTTATGTGTGATATTGTGATACATTACCTGAATTTTCCACAAAATTTCATAATTATTCAAGCAGTTCAACATTTTTTCCCAAATAAACCCTAATAAACGGTATAAAATCGTCAAATATTCTCAGATTATCATACATTTCCAAAACTTTGACAGGGACTCATTCATATTATCCCTGATATCCATGCAAAATTCCATAGGCTAAAAAAAGCACGTCATAATCAAGACACAAACAACCCTAAACAAGTATTCGGTTAGTACCTTTGCGATTTCCGGGTCTTTAGGCTCTTTTCTCGCCTTCCCGGGATCTTGGCTTCCTAGCTTTTGTATCTACAATCCATGCATCACAAAACCACGAATATAACTTCAATAATCAAGCCTTGAAAGAAAGGGTTTCGGTTAGGGTTTCAAATCGAGTTTTTGAACCGTAAAAACACAATTTAAACCTCCTAATCCGTGTTTTTGGCCAGCAAGTATTTGATCAGATTCCTAACCATGTTCAACATCAAAATATGTATTTAGATCATTTTGAAGAGTTTTAATGGTTATTATGATTTTTACTAATTGAACTATAATCTTATGTATGTAAGCATGTTCAATCGAGAGAGTTAGCGGCTAGATCAGAGGTCTAAGAAAGATATTTTGATAATGGGAAAAGTTTGGAAGTCTTAAGAAGTAAGAATATATGGGGGTTTCCACTATGTTTTCTGTCAGGACCTGGAGTCAGATGCAAACCTTGAAAGGTTAACAAGAACACACTGACTCAGTTACCCAAAGGCCTATTGAATATCCCGGCGGAATCAGGATATCCAACGAATGGGAACGAAGGTGTGAAGTTGTCGACACGAAACAATAACATATAATCGATAAGAACTCAATCAAAGCCATAGATTCACTGTATTTAATAATAAATCATTTAATGAAACAGTGAAAGGAATATCTAGGGTTTCGTGTGATACGGTGGCGGCTGTACGAGGAAATAAATAGAATAGTCTTTGGAATGTTTCTCGTATTGTGTGCGTCGTTATCCATGCCCTAAATGGAAACCTAGGAACCTATTTATAGACCCTGACATACCTTCTACAATCCCTATCTATTACATAATGAAAGACAAAATAAATACAAGTGTAGGAGTCTTCGAGCAAGGTTTGTCTCTTGCTCGAGCAGACTCAGAATGCTAGGTATGCTCGATGAATGTCTTCGAGCATACTTTACTTAGAATATCTTCAGTGAAGATATTCTCCTCCAGCAAGCTTCATTCCTCTTGACCAATCCTTGCTTTGCTTGAACTAATCCATCGAGAAAGCTCATTCTTCTTGATGTCTTCAGTTTTGTCCTTAGACTTATTGAACAATATTTAGCATGCTCGCATGTAAATCTTGCTCGGGGAACTAAACTGTGTTCGAAGTCCTTGCTTTGAACACATGACATCTTCTTATTGCATCCATGCTTGTCCCAATGTGCTCGACCATCCTGTGCCCGTAACACTTGGTTGAAACTTGTATCATCAAGATGTTTGTTCGATTGGCAATCCATGCTCGATAGAAGAATACTCTTGCTCGTTGAAGTGTAGCTTGCTCGAAGCCTTAACACTTAGAAGAATCAACCACAAATGGTTCCGAAGACCTTGCTCGAGGTAGTAAAACCATGCTCAATAGTCTAGGCTTGCTCGAAGTCCATAGTTAGCTATTTCCTGAGGAGGTTGAGAAGATTCCAATCTTCCTTATAAAAAACTGACCCAACAATCTCCCCCTAGATTGGAGCAAGCTCAGATGCAGCAAAACACACCTGCATAGAGTTACACATGTATTAGATATCAAGGATAAATAATTTAGGAACAAGACATTTCATTACATAAATAGGAATTCTGCCTTTTGGGCATTATTCAAAATACAACTGAAACAAAAATTACAAAGATAAACAGAATTAAATTAATCATCATTGAGTGTCTATTCTGCTATGTCCTCCTCCTGCTCCTTATGTCAGCCTTTTCTTTCCTTATAATGACAAGGGCGGCCTTTTGTTTGATCATGTCTAGTTCTACAGCATCAGAGGAGTCGATGGGAAACTCTACATCTACTATATCTTGGAGATCTAGAGGATGTATGAATTGAAGATCCCCATCAGGCCGGATCACAGCAAGTGTTATTCCTAATTCATTACTCAAAAATAATGAGTCATTGTGTTGGTTGTAAGTGATGTAAGTGATCTTTCCATTTTGCTGCACAACTGAATTTGGTTCAAGCATCTCCTGCCTCATTGCTAAGCACTCCTTTAAAGTCATTCTTTTACC
The DNA here is from genome assembly GCF_021521415.1 of Bidens hawaiensis. Lineage (NCBI taxonomy): Eukaryota > Viridiplantae > Streptophyta > Magnoliopsida > Asterales > Asteraceae > Bidens > Bidens hawaiensis. The sequence continues at coordinate 16,206 of NW_027502806.1, forward strand.
ATGTGAGCTGCTTGCTTGGGTTTTTCTTTTGTTGGTATCAAACAGAGAGAGTTCAAGAGTGTGAACTTCATTGACCCTTTTTCGACTTCTCTCCTTTTCAGCTTGGCTGTGTACTATTCTTTTCTTTTAATTTAGGAATGGAAACCCTCTCTCTGATTGTTCCTTAATGAATTTTGAGAGGTCATTCCTTTGTTGTCCAGATGGTTGGCTTCTGATTTGATTGTCATATAGTTTCAATTCAGCCATCTTTGTCAGTTGTTCTTTAGTAAAATTTCTCAAATCCTGCCTGAAAATGATCAGAGTTCCTTCTTGATCTTCAGTGATCACCCTTAAAGTCTTGGATCTTTTATCAAAGTAGAGATGTGTTGGCAGATTTAGGTTCCTTGGTTGCTCAGGCCTCACAATCTCATACCTTAAGGGTGTTCTACTTGTGCTTCCTTGCTGAGTCTTCTTTGTCTTGTCAAGCCCTTCCTCTACATACCATCTCTTTATAGTTTCATCAGTTTGATTCATCAGTCTTCCCATATTAACACCTTTCTTGTGTAATGCACTCATCATCTCAGCCCTTACTAACTCTTCCATTCTTCTTTTGTCCTCCTGCAATTTTCTCTCAGTCTCCATGTATAATCTTTGTTCTCTGTGGTATATTTCTAAGAGTTGGGAATGAGGCATTTTGTCAAACTCCTCCTAGGTCATGCCTTTGTTCATTAATATGCCTTTTAAAGTCTGGACTCTGTTTGGTTCTTTGAACCACTCTCTGACTTCAGCCTCCTTCTTTTCAGTTTCCACTCTCTCTTTCTCCATCTGCTCCTTCAACTTCTTTACTCTTTCCAGATCATAAGAATTTTTTTTACTTTTGTGAGAGTCTTTAACATTTTGCACTTTTCTTTTCAAATCTTCTAGGGAAAGCTTGATCAATGAGTTATAGACTCATACATAGCATCATCACTTGTCCTCTTTCTTTTGTTTGTCTTTTCAACAAAATTAGCAATGTCATTCTGATTGTGAAGTGCCCCAATTATTGGTTCTTCAATTTCAGGCTCAGGAGACTTGAATACAAATTTGGATTTTTTCAGTCTTCTTTTGTAAACAGATTTTTGTCTTTTAGCGTTAGGAGTTTCCATTTCAGTTGTCTCCTTCCTTTTTACTCTCCCCTCAGCTTCTGTTTTTTGTTCTATTGGCTCAGTGATAATTGGTTCTTCATTTATAGTCTTCTGCACTTCATTGCCATCAGCCTCTATGATTATAGGCTCAACAGTGTAACGCCCGTTAATTTCCGACAAAAGGTTTAATCTTGTAGTGTTATGTACACCTTTCGGGCTTGACCTGGCATTCTCCCGGGAGCTCCTTGCAAACCTCGTAAACGTTCTCACTTAACTTTCCACCCAAGTTGCTACATACTTCAATTTGGAGGGACTTGGATGTAACTATTTTTATTATATCATAAAACAAAAGAAAACCCTAACCCTAAACCCATTTGCAGCCGATCGGACCTGGACCCCCCCTGCTCGTTTTTCTTCTGCCCAGCCAAGTTTCAGCCATGAAAACTTCAATTCAAGGTCGGTTTTATGATTCCCCATGTCTTTTACACCTTAATTGATCATATTAACGCGCTTATTGGTCGTTAAGATTGAGTTTTGATGATAACAGTTTGCTGAAAGATTCGTATACGTTTATTGTAGGATCTGTAACGCGATGTTAATCCACTGTTTTTGATCGATTCTAGATTCCATGATGTTCTACTTTGAGTCTAGTTTCCAGAAAGGTATAATACGTAATTTTTGGACGAGATTTGAATGGTTTTTATGATTTTATAAAATCAAGTGTCAAAGCAAATGCAGGATGTCGGATTCTGGTCTGTCTTCCCGACATCATAACTCTTTTTCAACAAGTCCAAATTAGTTGGTTCCACTTCTGGAATTTAATATTTTTAGTTAAGAATCAAACCTAATTAGAATCGTTTAATTTGGTTCGGTAATGAATTTTATAAAAATAAAAACATTTTGTTGCGCGCTGAAATAGCTACACATACCTTTCTGTGTTGGAAGAATTTTTATGATTTTTTTGTCCACTAGAAAAATATAATAAAAATATTTTTATAAACTTAAGATATTTATTCAAAACTGGTAAAATTTTAATAATTTAATTCTATGTTTTTCCTATGTAATAAAATACATCTTTGCAAGCTAAAATCTGCATGTTATATTCGTTATTGATCGATAAGTTCGTTTTAGGCTTAACCGGTGGCTGCCCTTTCTCGCATCTTTCGGGGCTGTTATAATTGAAGTTCGTGCTCCGTCATCTTCTTAGGTATGTCACTTACAACATAGTAAAATTTCATGGCCAATGGAGGTGTTTAGGTCGGTCAATCGATTTTAGTTCGAAAACTAGGGTTTATCGGGTGTAGGATTGGCAATTGTTGAGTTTGATGCGTTAATCGATCGGATGACAGACCGAATAAGTTTGTACAGCCCTAGGGGGGTTTAAGGGCTGTGGGAAAATTAAAATTTTGATACTCGGGGCTGTTTTGGTTGGTGATTGGTCAATAGTGTCGGCGGTGCGCGAATTTTGGTTTAAATGTTAAATTGAAAGTTGTAAAAAGGAACCGTCAACCCTATCAACTCGGGTGACATAATTATGATGTAAGAAAAGGTTAATATGGGAATTTGGTCCATTTGGGGCTGATTCGTTTGACAATTGGTTTTAAGATTTATTACGCGCGTATTCGACTCGATTTGATTACCGGCGGGTGAGTTGTGCATCATGGTTAGCCCCGGCCATAATCGTAGGGTGGATTTGGGTTAGTTGAAAAGTTTTAGGGGCTGAGGCAAAGTATTGGGCCTTGGGCCAAGTGTTGGGCCTTGGGCCAAATTGTTGGGCCTTGGGCCAAAGTATTGGGGCTTGGGCCAAGTGTTGGGCGTTGGGCCAAAGTATTGGGCCTTAGGCCAAGTGTTGGGCCTTGGGCCAAGTGTTGGGCCTTGGGCCAAAGTGTTGGGCTTGAGCGGCCCATTAGGCAAGTGTGTTCTTGCGGTCTAGTTTAGTAACGCGTTGTGTATAATTTACAAGCCCTTGCTTGTGATTGTGCACTTAGGGATTTCCTAGCTCGTTGCAGGTGTTCGATTGATTCAGGTGAGTTCTTGATGCCCCGTTTAACTCTTTTTAAGTTTTGGGCTAGCATGCACACCTAAGTGTTTTTCTTACTTGATGAAATGTTTTGAATGATTTTACATAGGCTTGCTAGTATTGGTAGGCCTTGGAATGTTATAGAATGTGTATGTATATATATATTTATATATATTTAGAATGGCCAATACTTGGCGAATGTTGTAGTCGTCTCGACTACTGAATGTTGTGTATGCCTACCTTGTGTTTGCATGCGCCGAATGTTACGTGTTTGGGTTGTACGTTGGCTCGACCCTGAATGTTTGTAGTCGTCTCGACTACTGAATGTTGCGTATGCCTACTTTGTGTTTGCATGCGCTGAATGTTACGTGTTTGGGTTGTACGTTTTCTCGGCCCTGAATGTTATTATTGAATGTTATATATATATATAGGAATGCACGTATAGAGATGATCATACGTAAGAATGACTATTTATTGAATGTGGTGACCTAACCGATGTACTTTCGTTTGCTATTTTAAAACCGTTGGAATGATTATTAAAACTGTAGCTACTTATTTAAAAATTGAACTCACTCAGCTTAAGCTGACTTTGTGAGCATGTTAGTGGATGTGTAAGCTGTGACCGAGTCAAATATATTACTCGGGTTTGACTCGTGGTGGAGAGGCTCGTGTACGTGTGTTCGACGATGAATGTTATTACTTGGATGAGATGTTACGTGTTTGGGTTGTATGCGTGCTCGACCCTGATGTTATTATTTGGACGGTATTTATAGAGATATAAATATATGGATGTATATAGATGTCTAAGTATGAATACTTAGTGTTGATGATGGCCTAACTGCTCGTATCCTGTATTATATTTTAAACTCTTGGAATGTTTTATAATCCCGTTTTTATATTTAAACTCTTGGAATGTTTTATAATCCCATTTTTATATTTAAACTCTTGGAATGTTTTATAATCCCGTTTTTACATTTAAACCCTTGGAATGATTTATTTAAATGTCTATTATTAAAACTTGAACTCACTCAGCTCAAGCTGACTTTGTGTGTATGTTAGATTGATTTTCAGGTTAAGGATTGGAGGTTATCGCTTGGACGTGCTGGGGACTACTCGGAAGGTTGGAGGCATTTCTAGTCGAGGATTTCCAATAAAACGGATATTATATTTATATTTTATTTTTGGACACTTGTACCCATGTTTGGGATTTTCTTTAAATAATTACACTTTTTCCGCTATTATTTACTCTGAACTGGTTTTAAATACAAAGAATTGTTGGGTTTTAAATTTTTGTGAAATTATGGATGTGATTACCAACTATAGGATTCCCAGGATTTGGGGTCTTACAAACAGTTTCAGATGCTGGCACATCATCATTCATCTCTTCTACTATTGGTTCAGATTGTGCTTTGCTGCTTAGATTTATGAAATCCTTTTGGGTCTTTTTGGCAACTGACACAATCTCAGGATGATGCCCTTCTGGTTTGTTCAGAATGTCTATTAAGGTTCTCATAATTACTAACTTCACCATGGTGCTTGTAGATACTTCAATTGTCTCATCATGTTCTTGATTTACCGGACCTAAACCGAGCTCTTGTTCCTTAGGTGTCTCTGGTTCAGGTTCTTCATTTTCAGGCTCAGATGGTGTGGACTCAGGTTCAGCTTGCACAGGCTCAGTTACCACTAGCTCAGTTTGTATAGGCTCTTCAGGCTCAGATAATACTGGCTCATCAGTTTGTGTAGGCTCTTGATCATCAACATTTTGTTTTGCTTTCAGAACCTCCATTGTATCCTTAATAGCATCATCTGTCTCCTTCCTCATTCTTTCATTCTCTTCTTCTTTTTCTTTCATTTTAATTAGTGCTTCAAGCACTTCTTGAGGAATTTCCTCCTCATCTTCTTGCACCTCTTGGTCCATTGAGTCCAATTCCTCATTCATCAGTCTGATTTCTGTTTTGACAGATTCTACTTCAGCCACATCAGGATCAATTACATTGTCTTTAAGAAGTATGTCATCACCAGATTGCACTTTGTGTAGGGACTTGGGATGTAAATCATCATCTGTGTATGCAATCCATTTCCCTTTTTGCTTTCTCTACAACTTATCTTCTTCTGTTTCATATTCTTTATCATACTCCCCCTCATCATCAGCATCTCCCTTATACTCTTGATTAATCATGTTTAGAGCATTTGAGGGTCCAACTTCTACAACTTATTCATCAGAACTTGCATATATATTTTCAATTATTCTTATGACCTCTGCATCTTCATGTTTCTCCCCCTGTTTTGGTGCATCTGAGGTCTTTTCAACCTCAGAGTGCCCTTCTAGGGTTCGAATTTTCAATAAAGCCTCCTGCAGTGCAGCCTCCAATGCCTTGTTTCTTGTTTCTAATACCGCATTCTTTTCTTTCAACATGATATTTTCAAACTCAAGCTTTGCATTCTCAACAACTATGTCATAGAGATTTGAGCTGGAAGGTGGCTTTTCTTGAGTGGGTTTGAATGCAGGCTCAGAAAAAGGTTCAGAGTCAGAGGTTTCTAGAGAGGGTAACTTGTATGGCTCAAGTTCTATGGGAATAGATTGGGTAGGTTTAGCAATAGTAGTTGTAGGTTGGTCCTGTATTAGGGAGGATGGTGGTGTTGGAATATGTGTATCTTGAACAGGTTGGGCTGATTGGGAAACAGGTGGTGAGTAATTAATTGGGTCATGTAATGGAGATGTTGGTGGTGAAGGAACATGTGTGTCATGGAGTGGTTCATTGTCAGATAATGCTGGTTTAGTAGTAGCAGGTGAGGAAGAAATGTTGTCATCAGTATCATCAACTTCAACGAAGTCAGTTTCATCATGGTATTCTTTAGGAGATGGTGAATCCGGTGGAGTAATCTTCTGTACGGAATCAGCAACATTCGATATGACAGTGGCTGTGAACTCATCATCATCTACATGCTCGGCAGCTCTGTTGCTAGGACCCTCAACCGGCTCATCAGTCTGGTCATTCACTTCCAATTCTGGTCCTTTATTACCCTCTTGCTTCTCTAAGTTAGCAATAGATTCATCCCCAGTGAATACACTCATCTCATGTCCAATAGAATTAAACACAGGTTCATTCACTTCAGAATCACCACCCACTATCTCTGCATTATCTCCTTCATGAGCAATCTGTCCAATCACAGGCTCATTACCAATACCATCATCATTGTCACCATTACCTTCATTAATATCATCATCACCATCTGGACCATTGTCCCCTCCATCATTTTGATCATAATTTCCATCTTCACTATCATCATCTTCATCGTCACTGTTTCCTAGGGTTCTAGGCACATCAATGGCACCTAAAGCTGGCACAAGCAGCCATGGGAGAACATCCTAATCATTATTTTCTGTAAAATTCCTCTTTGCATCTTTCATTCTCTAGCATATGTTCAGATCTTGTAGTCTTAAAACTTCACCTATTCGTTGAAGATCAGGTAATGATCTGTTTATCAATATCTGCAGGAATCTTGGATACATAAGGAACCGCTGATTCACATCCTTCTCAGCATTTGACACCAAACTGTTGAAAATTAATCTTGATACATTGAATGGCTGTTGGTACAAAATAGCTACAGTGAGTTTGCCAAGCTCCCTGCTCAGTAGTGTCTAAGTCCCTCTCCTTGGAGATAAGGATTGGATGATCATGGAAGAAATTTCAACGAAAGACAACAAGTTTTTGAGGTGATCATGGAAGAAATTTGATGGCATCGGTCTAAGGGGGAGATTGTTGGGACTTATATTTTAGACCGACGCATCGAATTATTATTATTATGGGTGAAGAATATATTAATATTTTTGGTCTCAACCAAGGGTGGATGGCTTGAAGACCAAGATATGCTATACTAGTATAAATAGATGTATTTGTTAATTTGTTTAGTATGAGTGTATTGTGTATTAGGTGAGATCTAGGGTTTTATCCCTAGGAGAGAGCCGCCGCCTCCAGGATGAGCTCTCCCGGAGGTGGCTGATCTTTCTTGTATGTAGGCGTGTATGTATGACAATCTTGTGACTAATGAAATCATATTGCCACTTCTTTATATTTTTGTTTCGATTACACATATTTGTTCATCCTGTTTATTGTTCATTGTAATCGATTCAGGCTCTCTCCCAAACACCACTCATCCGTCTAAACACCTTTCAAGAGTTAATACGATTAGATCCCAGCTCAGATCCGAGCTCCACTGTTAATAACGACCATTATTCACGCTTCCGCACCGGGGCTCAGGTATTGTCATTTCTTACTTCTTATGGGGGGCACCACTTTCGGGGTCTTTTTTGGATTTGGGCACCTCAATTGTATATTTACCTCGTTTTGCCTGCCCATACGTGAAATCCCGAGTTTAAATATAGTCCATAAAGAATGTTTTTCATCCAAATTTTTTGCAAATTAATAAAAGCATACTATTTGATTGGAAAAATCCAAAATATTTTCATGAGTTGCTCAAAACATCCCAAATAAGTGTTTTGTTTGTCTTTTTCGGCTTGACTGATGATACAATACTTTTTTTTGTACTAGCGCTCGTGTTTAAAGTCATAGCGTATTGTTAAATGAGAATCTTATCATTTAAATGTTTTTCTATATACTATGGCCATAATATCTATATGTTAACTTCTAATATATGTATATCACTTATAGATGGTCCCCAAGATATCCAGGTCATAAACAGTATCATTCAGTTACTCTTTTGTTTGCTACATAATAAACGGTTAATCGTTTATTCGATACGTAATAACTAAGGTATACATGGTTTTGTCACGAATGTCACATTCTCCTCCAGTTTTGAAATTTTGTCCCCAAAATTCAATGTATCAACTACGCCCTTTTTAGGAAAAAGGTGCGGGTATTTCTTCTTGAATTCATCTTTTCGTTCCCACGTGTATTCAGGTCCCCGTTGTGAATTCTATCGAACTTTGGCCAATGAAATTTTTTTGTGTCGTAATTGTTTAATTTTCCTGCCCAATATTTTCACAGGTTCCTCTATAACTAATGTTTATGTGTAGATCTTCCTGTGATATTATCTCTGTCTCATCAGTAAAACACTTTTTCAGGTTCGATATGTGGAAAACATCATGAGTGGAGCTTAATTCCAACGGTAGTTTTAGTCGGTATGCTACAAGACCAATTTTGGGTATAACTTTACACGGCCCAATGTATCTTGGAGCTAGCTTACCAGTTTTACCAAATCGAATAATACCTTTTCATGGGGATACCTTAAGGAATACCTTATAACCAACTTCGAAAGACAATGGTTTTCTAAAACATCAGCATAGCTCTTTTGTCGGTCCCGGGCGATTTTTAGCTTTTTTTAATTTTACTAATTTTATCTATCGTTTCTTAAATCAAATTGAATATGGTAATTTGGGTGTCGCCAATAGCTCTTCCAATGTTTGAATAGTTCAATTGGATTGACCATCTGTTTGAGGATGGTAGGCCATGCTTATCTCGATCTAAGATAACAGAAATAGGCACACCTTGTCGAGATACAATTTTGTTAATGTAAATGTGGGCGAGTTTTTCTGTTGTGTAATTGATTCGAATTGGAAGGAAGTGTGCAGATTTGGTCTGTTGGTCGACTATTTCCTAGATTGCTTTGTTTCCTTGGGATGTTTTAGGAAGGTGTGTTACAAAGTCCATGGTATTTTGTTCTCACTTCCTTTGAGGTATTTCAGGTTGTTGTAACATTCCCGAAGGTTTTTGATACTCAGCCTTAACTCTAGCACAAGTCATGCATTTACCGACGTACGTGGCTATATCCTTCTTCATACCCAGGCACCAATAAAATTCTTTCAAATCTTTATACATCTTGTTAGTACCTGGATGAATAGAATATTTGGACTTATGCGCTTCATCCATGATTAAGTCTCGCAGAATATGAAGAGTTGGAATCCAGACTCGATTCCTAAAGTAAGTATTGTGTTGGTTTTCTTTGCAAAGTTCTTCTCGTTCCCATGCAAGTCTTCATTTTCCAAGTGATCTTCTCTTAGGGCTTCGTTTTGGGCAATACGAATTTGTTCGGTAAGGCTAGTCTGGACAATCATTCCAAGTGTTCTTACCATCAGTGGTGTAATTCTATCTTTTCTGCTTAAGGCATCTGCTACTATATTAGTGTTGCCTGGATGGTATCGAATTTCACAATCGTAATCATTTAACAATTCCACCCGTCTTTGTTGCCTCATGTTCAATTCTTTTTTATCAAAAATGTGTTGTAGGCTCTTGTGATCCGTGTAAATTGTACATTTGGTGCCATACAAGTAGTGTCTCCAAATCCTAAGTGCAAAAACAACTGCTCCCAATTCTAGATCATGGGTATTATAATTTTTCTCGTGCACTTTTAGTTATCGGGAACCCTATGTTATAACCTTATTTTTTTGCATTAGCACACATCCTAAACCTTTTCGAGATGCATCATAACAAACTACTAGATCATCAGTCCCTTCTGGAAGACTTAGTATTGGAGCTTGACACAATTTTTGTTTTAGAAGTTGCGAAGCCATCTCTTGTTCTTCTCCCCAATCTTAAATTCGATCTTTCTGGGTTAAGAGGGTTAAAAGGTTGGGCAATACTAGAAAGCTTTTCATTAAAACGCTAGTAATATACAACTAATCCTAAAAAATGGCGAATTGTTTTCGGTGACTTTGGTGCCTGCCAAATTTTAATGGCTTCTATTTTGCTCTGGTCTATGTGAATTCCTGTCGGTTAACAATGTGTCATAAGAATAGCACTTCTTGTAGCCAGAATACACACTTGGATAACTCATACAGTTTCTCCTACCTTAACAACTCCAAAATTATTCGTAAATGTTATTCGTGTTCCTCCTTGGTTTTCAAATATATCAAGATATCGTCAATAAACACTATAAAGAATTTGCCAAGGTGTGGCTTACAAACTCGGTTCAAAATATCCATGAAAACTGCTGATGCATTGGTTAGCCCGAAAGGCATAACTAAGAATTCATAATGACCATACCGAGTTTGAAATGCTATTTTAGAAACATCTTCCTCTTGGATTTTTACTTGGTGGTAACCGGATCTAAGATCAATTTTAGAGAAATAGTTCATTCCCTGGAGTTGGTCGAACAAATCGTCTCTTCGAGGAAAGGGATATCGGATTTTGGTAGTTACTTTCTTCAATCCCGATAATTATTACACATCCGAAAACTTCCATCCTTCTTTTTTACAAACAATATTGGTGCTCCCCAAAAATAATAACTAGGACGTATAAAACTCTTATCTAATAATTTTAGCAATTGGCTAGACAATTCTTGCATTTTATAATGTGTCAGCTGATAAGGTGCCATGGAAATAGGTGTTGCTTTTGGGATTAGGTCAATACGAAATTCAACCTGTTGGGTCGATGGTAATCCGGGAAGTTCATCGGGAAAAACATCTGAGTGTTCATGTATTATTGGAATATCTTCTATACATTTTTCATCGGGGTTCTTAATGGTTAAATTCGCCAAATATGCCACACACACTTAGCGCAAACATTTTAATACTTTGAGATGCGACACAAGGGGTAATATAGTATCAGACTTCTCTCCTTGTACCGTGATCACTTCATTATCCGAAAGAGGAATTTTAACTACCTTGTCATTACAAACCATTTTTTCCTTATACTTAGATAGCCAGTTCATACCGACCATCACATCACAACTACCTAACTCTACTGGGAGTAAGTCAATAAGGAATTTTCGGTCATTTAGGGTAAGAGGACAATCTCAAACTATTTGGTTAATAGTTATGGATTTACCGTTAGCGAGTTCTATAGCATAAGGATCTATTAGTTTACTAACCGGCATATTTCCCAGGGATAAAAATTAGTGGAAACAAAACTTCTATCAGCACCCGTATCAAATAATACTGAAGCATATTGATCAGAGACTACGAATGTACCTATTACTATGTTTGGGTCTTGCCATGCTTCTCCCAACACAATTATGAAAGCACGTCCTTTAGCCGCATTGGATGTCGATGCTTGATTTTGTCTTGGAGCTGCTCTGTGATTCAGCCTAGGGTAGTTTTTCACGTAATGCTCGTACTGCCACATTCAAAGTAAGTACGACGGATTATTGTGGGTGGGGTTTGCTGGATGGGTTGTTGTCGAATCGGTTAAGGTCTAGGTGGTTGTTGGTGACGACGTTAGGTTGTTTGGGGTGGCCGGTTTACATTCTCCATACCGGTTCTGCAAGTAGGGGCATAGTGACCCATCTTTCCATATTTCTGACGTACAGGCGATCTGCATGGTCCTTTATATACTTATCTCGCTTCACGTCGGAACTGGTCATGGCATAATTTTGTGTCGTAGGGTGTGCGTGTTTAGTTGGTTGTCTTCCTTGTACTCTCGTCCCTTAATCGGTTCGTTTTGTACCAGATGATTCCCAAGGCATTCTCAATACACCACTTCTAACCAAATCAAAAGCTACAATGCCAGCTTATGACATGGCATTCTCAAAAGTTAAGTGGCCAACTTAATTAACTAAACTCCTTATTTTTGGGACTAACCCCCAAATGTAATGCTCGATACCTTTGGATTCTAGGGTTACTAGCCATGGCACCAAGTGGGCCAGTTCGTTAAAACGGTTCGTGTACCCCAAATGGTCAGCGTCTTTCATCTTAAATTCCAGAGTTCGTGTTCCTATTTCTGGACTTCATTCCTTGGACAAAAATTGTCACACCCGGACTAGCACAATGCGGAAGCGTAAAACGGGAATGTAATAGACACCTCTGGTATCAACACATTGTTTATAAAGAAACATTACAAACTAATTTACAATATATTACATTTCTTTGTTCTATCATTGTTTTACAGTCTAGGTGGTACAAACAAAACTAATTCGTTAACTAAACGTTCTTACTACTAACACCCTTGCTTCTATTCACATAGCATCGACCACACACTTCAGGCAAGTAACAGATCACCAAATTACTCCGATTTAGGTACACCTGAAAAGCAGTTTAAAACGGGTCAACTACTAGAGTTGGTGAGTTTCACGAGTTTCAAGAAAACAGTAATGAGTATTCACAAGTTAACACTTGTAATCATGAAATAAGTATGTATGTATGTAAATGATGTAATTATGCTAAGCTACAGTGAAGCCTTAACTGTATGTGCTGCGTGCATCCATTTCCCAAGCTCCATCAACCACTGTGGCCCCTTTCCGCCCACAACATGCCCCGGTAGCTATGTCTAACACTACATAGCCTATTTGTATAAATATGGTCATGTGCAAACGGCGCTATGTGACACGGCAACCAGGCCGATTCCGTTTGGGTTTGTCAAACCAATAGTACTATTCACAAGCCACCGGCTCGAAGTTAATCACTGTGATCGTGGGGACTTTCGTGTGTTAGCATTTAGATAATTCACATCAATACATGTTTAAGGTATGTATATGTAATAAAACTTGCTTTTCACCCCAAAAGTTCGTAAAACAGTTTAAAAGTGGGGTCATGAAACTCACGGTTTAGTAGATAATCAGTACTGTATCAGCTCGTGGTTTGTTCGGTCCGCTATCAGTAGTTCCTATAGTCAATATTATAATAATATTAATATTTTAATATTATTATAATCTCAATACTAAACTGGGCTGTATAACTAATCTGGGTGCAGCTGAAACGCCCAGAAAGTGGCAATAGGCTTAGGTTGTGATGTTGTTCAATGTCTAATACTTAAAACCAAACTTGGCTCAGATTCCCGTTTTCCCAGCTGGGCCAAGTTATTCGTTTACGTGTTCAGAAAACAGTTATGGGGAAATAAGCTTGGGTAAATGTGTTGGTTAACAAAATGATTAAGTTATAAAGAAGGATCACCTATTAGGGTCCCGGATTAGCCAAGGGGTCCATTTCCGATTATTCAGTTTGATTTGAGAAGAAACGCGCACAATCCACCCGGATTGTCCAGGTTTCTCATAGAAAAGTTCATTTTCACTTAATTAGTCTAAAAATATGATTTTTGATCACTCTTGGTGTTTTGGTATTCCCGTAGGTTCGTTAGTCGCGAACTTGCCGGTTTTTATAAAAACAGAATTTGTTTAATCTTTAAATTAGCATAATTAATTAACCGTTAATTATTAAATTATGAAAATTTAGCCACTTATCAATTAAAATATGTAGATTTTTATAAAAATATTTCTGGAATTATTTACTGATTTATTAATTTATAAAAATTCATTTTATCAGCTATATTTCGCCTGAAAATCGTCCGTTTACCCCAAACAATTTCCAAAAATTCCACAAAAATTCCTGAATACTCAAATCATGTCCCAAAACAACCTGTATCAATTTCAAAATGTAAAAAGTTTGTGCGATATTCTTTTCGGCCCAAATTCGGCTATAAAAATTCACACGAACGCATACAAACAAAACACCATTAAAATTCTCCAAATGATCCCAAAATTCATATGTGATCAAAATACATCAAATATCAGTTCTCAGAAAATTTTCATAATTTTTGAAGTATTTTAGCTATTTTTCCCAAATAAACATCCCAATTCGGTAATAAATTCGCCAAATATTCTCGGATTGTCAAAAAATTACCAAATTTGAACATAGACTCAATGACATGGTCCCTGATGTCCCTGAAAAATTTAAAGGCCTAACAATATGCACATCACAACCTTAACCAAAACAGCCCGTAAGCGAGTGTTTCGGCATTACCTTAGCGGGTTTGGCTCGTTTCCGACTTTTTAATCAAGTTTTCAGGTTCTTGTGCATCTAAGCAAGCTAGATACAAGTCCTATATCACAAACCAAGCAATTTTTCATCAACATAACAGCCGTTAACTTAGGGTTTCGGCTAGTGCACAAAAACGAACTTTTGAACCGTAAAAACGCCGTTTCAACCCTTTAATACATGTTTATGACCAAAAAAAACTATCAAAACAGGTTCCTTACCATGTGTATGATCAAAACATGTTTATGGACCTTTTTTAGGATTTTTACACGGTTAGGAATGATTTTTAGTAATCAAGACATATTTTTATGGTATTAAACGAGTTTAAACAAGCCGAAAATCGATTATTTAAGACCTCTTTACCTTGTTTCTTGCTGGTTTTTGGCTGGAGCAGAACTGGTGTCCAGAGTTTTCAAGAAAATGATGTTAGAAATATCTTGTATCTAGTTTATATGTGAAAGGAAAAATAAGGGGGTGGGATGGCGGCTGCGGCCGGAACCCATGGGCCTCCCCTTTGGGCTGTTTTGGCCCAATAATATGGTTTCTCAAGCCCAAATACGAAAAGCCCGGTCCAAATTTAGTTCGGGTTCGGTTTTTGGCGCGAAAAACTTATCGGGTGCGTTAAACAGCGCGAAAACGAGTGTCTTTCGGCTAGTTTTGTGTAAAATTATAAAAACATACTATATGTTTGTAAAAATCAAAAATATTTTCACGGATCGCTTAAAATATTTCAAATAAGTGTTTGGTAAGTCTTTTTCGGCTTAACGGATGATACAATGCTTGGTTTGTAACTATCTTTCACGTTTAAATCTATAGCGGGTAGTTAAACGGACATGTTTTCGTTTAACTTGTTTGCTATCAAACTAAGGCTATATTACTAATATTTTAGGTTGTATAGATCGTATATCACTTATAGATGGCCCCCCGAGATATCTGGGTCATAACCCGACCCGTTCGGTTAATCGTTCGTTTATTACGCAACAGGCGTTTATTTGCTTAATCGGTAAATACGTACTAAGGTGTACCTTGTTTTGGCTCAAATGTCACAAAAATGTTCCAACATAAGAGTTTTAAGTTCTACCCAAGTCATATGATTGATTGCTTATTTCCCTTGAATTTGCACAATCGTATTCCACCACATTAAAGTGTGGTCAACAAACGTACAAGTTATATATTTGACTATACATTCGGGTGGACAATTACTGATATTGATAACAGACTCTGTCTTTTCGATCCACTTTACCAACCCATTTGGCCCTTCAGTACCTCTGAATTTCATGGGACTGCATGACATGAAGTTCTTAAGTAAATATCCCTGTTGTGGGGGATCTGGGTTGTTAAGGTCAATGCTCATGTTCGGTTTGGGGGGTTATTATTAGTAGTAGCATTAGTGTTCGGCGGATGAGTATTATTCATGACTGTATTAGTATATTGGGGGAATATTAGTGTCTGTAAGTTGATTTGCATTCTTATTTGCGTTAATGACGGTAGTCACTTGTGACATTATAGTCGGAATTACTGCATGCGGTTGCCGAGTAATCATCTCGGCTACATCCGCCTTATGTTCGCTTTATTTGGGGTCATTCTATAATGATAATTAAATATGCGTTAATTAATACTAATTCCATCATACAACACATTGTAACGGTAATCAGGATAATAATTGTACAAGTAAACCAAACAACATATTTAAATCAACATATTTGTATTACACGAGCTCGCCAGTTTTATCAAAATTAAATTTGTTTAATCTTCAACTTAGCATAATTAATCTTCATTAGATTATGAAAATTTATAAACTTATCAATTAAAATATGTAGATTTTTATAAAAATATTTCTGGAATTATTTATTGATTTATTAATTTACAAAAATTCGTTTTATATGTTATAATTAGCCCGAAAATTGTCCGTTTATACCAAACGAGTTCCAAAAAATCTGATAAAATTTCTGAGTGATCCAAATACTTCCCAAAACACCCTGCAAAATTCCTAGAACTTAACATTTTTTCCACATTACCTTTTAAAGCCAAAAAGGACTATAAAAACTAGAATAAACACGAATTCACAAAACATAGCTAGGTTTTCCAAATGACCCCAAATTTCATATGTGATCATATTATATCATATCTAATTTTCCCAAAAAAATTCATAATTTTTCAAGCATATTAAGTATTTTTTCCAAATAAACGTCCCTAATCGGTAACAAATTCGCCAAATATTCTTGGATGGTTGAAAAATTACCAAATTTGGACAGGGACTCATTCATATGGTCTCTAATGTCCCTACAAAAGTTTACAAGCTAACAATATGCACATCATAATCTAACCCTACACGGCCCCTAAACGAGTAATTCGACATTACCTTTGCGGTTTTCGTTCGTTTTCGCTCTCTTATTCAAATTTCCTGGTTCTTGTGCTTCTAAGTAAGGTATATATAGGTCCTATATGACAAACCAAGCATGCATCATCAACAAAACAGACTTGAAACTCAGGGTTTCGGTTAGAGCTTTAAACCGAACTTTTAAACCGTAAAAACGCGATTTAAACCCCTTAATACGTGTTTACGGCCACAAACTTATCAAACTAGGTTTCTAACCATGTGTATGATCAAAACTTGTTTTTGAAAAATTTTTAGGGTTTTTGCATGGTTAGAAGTGATTTTTGGTAATCAAACTATGTTTTTATATAATTAAGCATGTTTAAACAAGTTAAAATTTGATCAAAATAGCAAGTTTATCTAGGGTTCTTGTTAAAGCATATGATGAAGCAAGCACATAGCTTCATAGATCCAGAATTTTGGTCAAAACTTGTTGGCTAAGTTGTTAAAACAATATATATATATATATATATATATATATATATATATATATATATATATATATATGGTGTTGTTTAAAAATCTTCGGCCGGGAGGTATTTGGGCCTCTTGGCCCAAATTTTTGGCCCACTTCCACGTTTTTCATACCCGAACGTAAATCTCAAGTCCAAATTTATTTAGGGTTTGGTTTTTGGCGCGAAAATTATATTGGGTACGACAAACAGCGTGAAAACGAGCGTTTTTTGGCTATTTTTGTGTAAATTTATAAAGAGATACTATTTGTTTGTAAAAATAGAGAGTATTTTGTCGGATCACTTAAAACATCGCAATTAAACGTTTTGTAAGTCTTTTTTGGCTTAACGGATGATACAATGCTTGTTTTGTAACTATCTTTTGCGTTTAAGTTCCTAGCGGGTAGTTAAACGAGCATGTTTTCGTTTAACTGGTGTGCTATCATACCAAGGCCATAATATCAATATGCTGGCTTATAATATACGTATATCACTTATAGATGGCCCCCTGGAATATCTCGGTCATAACCAAACCCGTTTGGTTATTCATTCGTTCGTTACGCAATAAGCCGTTAAACGCTTATTTGATTTGTGAATACTAAGGTGTATTAGGTATTGTCACGAATGTCACACCAACTGAGGAGAAAGAGGCATTGAACGTGTGTGGAAAGATGCATTTGGGAGAATGCAAGACTGGTCCAAGCAAGTGCTACCGATGTGGGAAGACAAAGACATTACTCTCGTGAATGCATTGAAGACCAGAAGTGTTACAACTGTGGCGAGACAGGCCACATATCATAGGATTATGTGGAAGCTAGATCTGCATGCGGAGCGGAAGAGGAACACATAGAGCGAAGTCTACCAGCTACTCATAAGACTACTGGAGGAAGCATTTAGGAATAATAGTTGCTTGTCGTTAATTTTACACTGTATGGTTAATGACATGTTGCTTGTTATTTTATGTTAATGTCGACTTGAGTATATTTAAAATGTTAAAATTATTAGATTTGTCATGAAAGGATTAGGATTGTGTTGTGAATAATGATTTTGTGAATTATGATCTGAGTGTTTTCTTAAACAATGGCATAAGAATAGTATAATAAATGTTTCTTAAAAGATGGGACGAGATTTGTTAAGTCAAGACAAGAAGCATCTTATTAAGAACTTTATGGACAAGCTACCTTGAACAGCTAAAACTCGTGAACATCACTCAACGGTTCTGAGACAAGAAATAAGAAGGTAACCTAAGAAGCTAATACGGTTCAAGAAAGGTTGTGTCTTTGTGTACGCGAATAACCGAATATAGAAATATTCTATTGCTGAACTTGGCTATTTTAAAAACCGGTTTTTTGTTTTTAAAAATTACCTATATCGACAACTTTTCGTCGATATAGAGGTATTTAATAAAATTTAAAACTTTTTGTTACTAATACGCTATATTGACAACTTCTTTTTTGATACGGGGTATTTAATAAAATTTAAACTTTTTTAAAAATAGGCTATATCGACGACTTTTTGTCCTTGTAGTTAAAGCTGTATCGACAACCCTATTCTGACGACATGTTTCAGCAATTACGACCAAGAAGTTGCGATAAAATATATATCATGGCATGTCGTTGATACAGACTTTGTCGACGACAAACTAGGGATATAGTGACAACAGTTGTCTTCGAAATATGCCTAGTTTGTTATAGTGTAATTAGATTATACTTAAAAGATAGCATTTATTATTCCTGCTTATCAACATTACAACGGTTTTGTGATATACCTTTAGATTTAAATAAACTTCATGTTTAACAATTTGTAATGCCTGTCCAATTCTTTATAATAAGAATTAATTTGATATTAAACTACCAACGAATTGGCATAACTATATAATAATTTTATATAACCCATATGATGAGCATGTAATAAAACTATTGGGGAAACTTTCTTCTAATTAAACAGCATCGTTGTGACAGATTAGGTTTGTTTCGAAGACCTTTTTCATTCTCTAGGGCATTGGTCTTCTAAGATAACGATAGGCTATTCCTCTAGCTCTAAAACAATTCAAGTAAAACCAAGACGAATTTGTAAGATTTTAGTCCCCAAAAATTTATAAGTTTAAGATACATTTTTATTAGTATGAAAATAATATAACTAATTTAAAGTGGAAGTGAAATAAGTAAAAAGAGCAACTATGAGATGTAGCAGACAAGCATAATATGTTGAATCGAGATTAACACATGCAGGTTCACAGATTTCAAACGACAGACAAACATGCGGGGCTTGCTTCAATAACACACAGACTTAACTACAAAACAAATCCTATTGGTTAGTTTCTTCTTACAAACAACATGGTCATCGCTAAACGAACAAGTTCGATCTTCATAAATTGTCGTCATCCTTGGAGAAGGACATGTCTCGGACGTATTAACAATGGATGAATTGCTCATAACTTGACTAGCTGTCACAGTTGAAGTGGCTTGGGTTGAAATAACTCCCCTGTGAAGCGGCTGTGGGTTTGGGGCAGCTTCCTAATGATCGTCCTTGTGTTCAACCACATGATCAAATAGTTGTGTTATATTTGTGAGAGAGAAAGGAGTTTGTATATGAGGAAGCCGAGAATGTATTTTCAAAGAAAGGGGGAAGGAAGGGGTTGGTGGAAATACAATATATTATTCACTACAACAAATAACATGTGTCTAGAATTTTTATTGGACCTCAACTAAATGAAACTTGTTTCATCTGAGTTTAGTTTCACAGATTTAATAAATAAAACTGTTAGTAATAATAAATATTTCCTAACTAAAATTGAAGCATTTGCTTGATAAAAAGAATCGTTTAAAAGATACTATCGTCAACATTCTATGACGTTTCATGTCGTCTACTCTTTCCATTTTGTGTCCCCGACACAAGCTTGGACCGACGTGTACGTGTATTACAGAAAATCAGCAAAAAGAAAAAATATATATATATTTGCATAAGTAATGAATTACATTTTTTTTATTATTAAATCTAAAAGATCTAATTTCGTAACCAATATCAAGTGCGCTTAGGGTGTGTTTGTTTAGCTCTGAATGGCTTCTGAATCTGATTCGGTCAGATTTCACGTTGCTTGTTTTATTAATTACTCTCATCTGAATGATTAAGCACACATCAGAATGATTCACCTTCAAAACATTGTTGAATGATTCAGCACCAGATATCTTAACCATCCTTCTCCAACACTGGCACAACACATCCACCATGATCTTCACAGTCGTTCTTCACCTTCCCACCGCCGACCACACCGTCACTCAACTAGATAAACCCAGAGACGCAATTAGATGCCTAGAGATGTATAAAATTACAATCTTTTTAAACACCTTGTTTCTAAAACTTCCACAAATTCAAAACCCAAAATTAAATCAGGTCAGTCCTATCTTAATCTTGTTTATGTTATCAATTTCTACTTTCTAACTATATGATTATAGATGTTAGGATATCAATTTAGTATTACTTCCAATTTGTCATTATATGTTTGATCATGTGCCAATGAACCCTAATATATTAGTATGTATTTGAGCTTCTTCTGTATGCTGATAGCAGAATATAATTTAACTTTACTAAATTCATAGTAATTGTAAATAATTTGAATTTGTTTTGATCTATCAGATCTTCAAAATGTGTGTAAATTGAAAAAATAAGCATGGTTAATTCAAACACGTCAGGTAAGCGAGTTAAATTTGTCTTAATTGACAGGCTAGGAGATGCTTCTATTCCAAGATTCAGGTACAAAACTCCTTCAGAAGCTGCAAAAGTACCAAATTTAGATGCAATTAGTTCTGCTGGAGTTAATGGGCCCATGGACCCGGTTGAAGTCAGTTTGGCATGCGGTAGTGACATGGCTCATCTTTCTAATTTGGGTTATGACCCGCGAGTTTATTACCGTGGTCGAGGCGTGTTTTGAACACCTTGTTTTCAAAACATCCTCAAATTCAAAACCCAAAATTAAATCAGGTCAATCATATCTTAATCTTGTTTATGTTATCAATTCCTGCTTTGTAACTGTATGATTATAAATGCTAGGATTATCAATTTAGTATTACTTCCAATTTGTCGTTATATGCTAGATCACAGCCAATGAACCCTAATATATTAGTACGTATTTGATCTTCTTATGTAAGCTCATATCAGAATATAACTTAACTTTACCAAATTCATAGTAATTTTGAATAATTTGAGTTTGTTATGTTCTATCAGATCTTCAAAAGGTGTGTAAATTGAAAAAATAAGCATGGTTAATTTAAACATGCCCCATAAGCGAGTTTGCATTTGTCTTAATTGACAGGCTGGGAGATGCTTCTATTACAAGATTCGTGTATAAAACTCCTTTAGAAGCTGCACAAGTACAAAATTTAGATGCAATTTCTTCTGTTGGAGTTAATGGGCCAATGGACCCGGTTGAAGTTGGTTTGGCATGCGGTAGTGACATTGCTCTTCTTTCTAATTTGGATTATGACTCGTGATTTTATTACCATGGTCGAGGCGTGTTTTGAACACCTTGTTTTCAAAACATCCTCAAATTCAAAACCCGAAATTAAAACAGGTCAGTCATATCTTAATCTTGTTTATGTTATCAATTCCTGCTTTGTAACTGTATGATTATAGATGCTAGGATTATCAATTTAGTATTACTTCCAATTTGTCGTTATATGTTTGACCATGTGCCAATGAACCCTAATATATTAGTATGTATTTGATCTTCTTCTGTAAGCTCATATCAGAATATAATTTAACTTTACCAAATTCATAGTAATTTTGAATAATTTGAGTTTGTTATGTTCTATCAGATCTTCAAAAGGTGTGTAAATTGAAAAAATAAGCATGGTTAATTCAAACATGCCCCGTAAGCGAGTTTGCATTTTTCTTAATTGACAGGCTGGGAGATGCTTCTATTCCAAGATTCATGTATAAAACTCCTTTAGAAGCTGCAAAAGTACAAAATTTAGATGCAATTTCTTCTGCTGGAGTTAATGGGCCCATGGACCCGGTTGAAGTCGGTTTGGCATGTGGTAGTGACATTGCTCTTCTTTCTAATTTGGATTATGACCCGTGAGTTTATTACCGTGGTCGAGGCGTGTTTTGAACACCTTGTTTTCAAAAACATCCTCAAATTCAAAACCCGAAATTAAATCAGGTCAGTCATATCTTAATCTTGTTTATGTTATCAATTCCTGCTTTGTAACTATATGATTATAGATGCTAGGATTATCAATTTAGTATTACTTCCAATTTGTCGTTATATGTTTGTTCATGTGCTAATATATTAGTATGTATTTGATCTTCTTCTGTAAGCTCATATCAGAATATAATTTAACTTTACCAAATTCATAGTAATTTTTAATAATTTGAGTTTGTCATGTTCTATCAGATCTTCAAAAGGTGTGTAAATTGAAAAAATAAGCATGGTTAATTTAAACATGCCCCGTAAGCGAGTTTGCATTTGTCTTAATTGACAGGCTGGGAGATGCTTCTATCCCAAGATTCATGTATAAAACTCCTTTAGAAGCTGCAAAAGTACAAAATTTAGATGCAATTTCTTCTGCTGGTGTTAATGGGCCCATGGACCCGGTTGAAGTCGGTTTGGCATGCGGTAGTGACATCGCTCATCTTTCTAATTTGGATTACGACCCGTGAGTTTATTACCTTGGTTGAGGCGTGTTTTGAACACCTTGTTTTCAAAACATCCTCAATTTCAAAACCCGAAATTAAATCAGGTCAGTCATATCTTAATCTTGTTTATGTTATCAATTCCTGCTTTGTAACTATATGATTATAGATGCTAGGATTAGCAATTTAGTATTACTTCCAATTTGTCGTTATATGTTTGATCTTGTGCCAGTGAACTGTAAGACCCCGGACCCCGGGAGCCCCACAGTTGGTATTCATACAAAATATTATTTAAAGAAATTAAACTTGAAAACGGTTTCTTCCATTACAACAAACATCTCAGAGTATAATTTGGCGGAAAATGTAAATAACAAAATAAGTTCCCAAAACCCGGGAATTTTGCCCAAAACCAACATAATTATCTTTAAAAAAAAATTAAAAATAAATGTTTAATAATAAAATCTTCAAATCCCGTATGCCCTTCACCGTGCAAGTAGCTTCGTGCACGTCCAAGCGATAAGGCATCCTCTTCTTAACCTGAAACTCACACTAAATCTGGTGATATGATGAAACCACTAAGGAACTTAATATGCAAGGCCCGGGAAAGAACCATGGGAGGCGTGTTCTATAGACAATGATTTCAAGAATATATATATATATATACACACACACATATATAATACCTCTCAACATGGGTCTAACCTTTATTTTATGTACTCGTTTCTTTGACACTAAACTAAACTATTTTCTGGTTATCCTTCGATTTCTGTTGTTTGAAAAACAAACACCATCCCTGGGGAAATACTTAGTGATGAATCTAACTTATTGAATTATAAATATAATAACTATTTTATTGAGTCCCTAATTCTATAACAGACCGTGACTACCAGTACATATAATGTATTAATGATATTTCAAAAAGAAATATTAATAATAATAATAATAATTTCCTTTACATATCACCAGTACAACGAATTCTGATGAACCTCCTTAACTAGCAAACTCTTCGAATCATCTATGTTCAACAACCTTCAACCTCTCCTATATTACGCGATTTCAATTGATTATTATAAAATGAAAACCCCATAATCACGAAATAATGACGTGCCCCGACTGAAATGGAACCTACTTACCTCTAACTAGCAAACTAATAATTTTATTAAGTCCGACATGCCTACGAATACTGAATGACCTGGCAAAAGAATATATTTTACCATATTAGTTAACAAACATTCAGAAGTCGGGTGGAATATACACATGCATTCCCATTATAACGTACTGATTAAACTCGTAACGAGCAAATATCTACCTACGGGAGAGACTGAACAAAAACAACTTCCCAATAATGGGATCGTATCAGAACAATTGTCGTACAAGTTGTGAACTATTTATAATTGTTATAACGCGTGCTTTGATAGATAAGGATAGTACGGTATTGTCGTGTATAGCTTCTGATACTCCATACAAGCATATGGTGGTGCGCTATGCTAATATGGATGACGATTTGGGCATTTTTAATACAAACATTGACCCCTACTGGGTTAAAATTTCTTGTCATGAGATGACAACTTTTAATATATATGCAACTTTGGCGTTTGCTAGGCTAATTTTACATACTATCCTTAGTATTCAGACTCGAGAACAAACCCGTGTGATATATACGTGTTAATTGAAATACCTAATTACTTGTTATTGTAATTCCTTTTGTGATCATTAGTGTATGTGAATTTTGTTAATTGTTGGATAACTGGTTATTGTTATAGAATGGCCCCGAAGAAAGTAAACATGTTGTCTGAGGCAGATATAGCCGAGATGATCGCTCGACAACTACAAACAGTACTTCCGACAATAGCATCACAATTCGTTGCTGGTATCCATACAACTATGAATACAAATCAAGTGCCGAACGCTAACGCGGCCGTAAATACTAATCCCCCGACAAATACTACTACAACCACAAATGCTCCCCCGATAAATACTGATACTATCACAACTGATACTCCCCCGTTGAATACCAATATTACTTTCAATAATGATAATCTCCCACCGAACTTGAACAATAGTTGTAACAATCAAAATCCCCCGCAACACGGATATCAACTTAAGAACTTCATGCTATGTAAACCTATGAAATTTAGCGGTACTGAAGGACCAAGTGGACTAGTAAAGTGGATCGAAAAGACTGAATCCATCATTAATATCACTAACTGTCCACCAGATTGTATTGTCAAATTTGCTACTTCTATATTTGTAGACCACGCGCTAATATGGTGGAATATTGTTGTGCAAATTCGAGGACAAGAGGCAACCAATCGTATTTCTTGGACAGAACTTAAAAATCTTATGATAAAACACTTTTGTCCGATAAACGAAATTCAGAAATTAGAGCAAGAACTTTGGAATCTAGAAATGAAGGGTGCAGATCACTTGGAGTATACCCACCGCTTTAACGAACTGGCTCGTCTAGTCCCATGGTTAGTTACTCCAGAATCCAAACGTACTGAACGTTACATTTGGGATTTAGCCCCCGAAGTTAGGAGTTTGGTTAATTCAACTGGCCCTGTAACTTTCGAAAATGCCGTGTTACAAGCCGGCATTGTAACTTCTGATTTGATTAGAAATGGTGCGTTAAGAATGCCCGGGGAATCATCTGGTACAAAATGAACCAATTATGGAACGGGAATACAAGAAAGACAACAGAATAAATGTGCGCGCCCTGCAATACAAAATTACGCTATGATCAGTTCCGATGTGAAGCAAGATAAGTATAACGGGCCTTTTCCTAGATGTGGAAAATGTGGTTTCAACATGTTGGTGAATGTCGGACAAATGTGTGTCACAAATTTGGGAAGGTGGGACACTATGCCCGAAATTGTAGAACCGTTATGAATACTATAAATCCACCAACCCAACTCCAGGACTCACAACTACCCCAACCGCAACCAACACGACAACAACCAGTCTACCAAAACCAACCCATAATAAACCGTAATGCCTGTTATGAGTGTAGTAGTATGGAGCACATCAAGAAAGACTGCCCTAGATTGAACCCAATTGCGATGGAAAGACAAAGGCAAGGACCGGCATCGACGTCCAACTCGACTAGGGGTCACGTATTGTGAATAAACCGGATAGAACAAATGTAGTGACAGGTACGTTCTTAGTAATGCCTAATATACTTTAGTTTATTTATTACGGACACTGATAGACGTTTCGTTCCTACAAGTTATTACCTTGGAAAATATACCGTCTAGTAAAATAACAATTCTATATACTATAGAAACCACCAAAAGTAAGACTATAAATACTAACCATATTACTCGAAAAACTACCCTCTTAACCTAAATAACTAGCTATTCCCTATCGATGCACTCCCGGTGGAAGTGAGGAGTCATTGTGTAATAGTCAGTATGGACTAGTTAATTGAGTTCAAATGAAGGTTATATATAGAAATAGAACTGTTTTACTGCCTCTTCTAGATAAAGAAGTGATCCCGTACACGGAACAAAACCTAGTACCCCAATGACGAAACAAGGATGAGAAGAACTATACTATCCGTAACCGAAACTTGAACTTTAAACTTTTATAGTCTTAATAACCGAGTGATGAACAAGGAAAAGTCAGGCCAGATGTTCGGATAAACTGAGTACTAGTATAAAGATGCAAGCGAAATATATGAAGGAATCATAGGCACATGTCTCGTAAAGTGTGTACTATTATAAGTTAACGGGGAATACTAAAGATCCTCGGAGATGCTACAACAATTGGAGTTACCCCATTGGAAGTGGGAAACAAACTACAATGGATCTCTTCACACATATTCCTAAAACATCCCGAGAAAGCAATGCCAGCTGAATGATAGTTTCTTGACTGATCCACTCCGAATACTTTCTTCCGAATTGTAACAACTATCCAGCTGAAAAACTCGCCTTAACAAAATCTTACTCTTGGTGAATTGTGTATGAAATTTTAGATCCCTAATTGGCCTAAGCACGGTCTATAATCCTCTATAAAACAATCAAATCAAATAAACTATTCAAACATTAGAGGAAAGTAAGACCGGTAATTTCAATCCTCGTACATTAACAATCATCGTAATATTATGCAAACGCCTATATACTATATTATACGAGCAAGAATGTAACTCGTCATCTTATTAAAATTGAAAAATTGGCGACATCCAAAATACAAAATCCGATTCGATTTCGATAATCATAAATAAAGCTTGTAATATTAATAACAAACCGAAGGCCGCCTAAGGCTAACAAGAGGGCTATACTGAGAAATGCGAGAAGTTGTCAAATTTTGAAAGTTGTTAGTTGAGTTGAGGAAAACGATGAGTTGATTCTAAAATATATGGAACTATACAAAATTGCCTAGAAAGTTAACCCCATAGTGTATTAAACAAAATTATTTCACTCCCGATATTTCATATATATATATATATATATATATATATGAAATATCGGGAGTGAAATAATTTTGTTTAATACACTATGGGGTTAACTTTCTAGATATATATATCTATATAACGAATCAAAACGAGTGCCTTACTGACAGGGCGGAATTAGTACTATTTGAAAACTTTTATACAACTAAACTCTATAAAGAGACTCGTGAAAATGCTGAGCGGGGAAAATCAAAAAGTTGCGACACAATAAAATCTCATTGAATAAAATTCAGTGAAATCCACAACGGGGAATCAAACGTGTTCGGAAACAGAAAAACGAATTCCGAAACAAATTATTATAAAATTTTCCCCAAAAAGAGCATATTTGGCATATTGAATTTCGGGGACGAAATTTCTTAACTGGGGGAGAATGTGACGTCCGTGGCAAAACCGAGAACACATTAGTACTCAAAAACTCGAATAAGCGTTTAACCGCTTATTGCGTAACGAACAAACGAATAACCAAACAGGTCTGGTTATGGTCCGGATATCCGGGGTTGCCATCTATAAGTGATATAAGTTTAATATAAGCTAAAATATTAGTAATATGGCCTTAGTTCGATAGCAAACAAGTTAAACGAAAACATGCTTGTTTAACTACCCGCTATAGATTTAAACGCGAAAGATAGTTACAAACCAAGCATTGTATCATCCGTTAAGCCGAAAAATACTTACCAAACACTTATTTGAAATGTTTTAAGCGATCCGTGAAAATATTTTCGATTTTTACAAACGTATAGTATGTTTTTATAATTTTACACAAAACTAGCCGAAAAACACTCGTTTTCGCTCCGTTTGTCGCACCCGGTATATTTTTGTCGCCAAAAACCGAACCCGAAATAAATTTGGACTCAGCATTTCACGTTCGGGCACGTAAATCGAGAAAAGTGGGCCAAATGGGCCCAACAAGCCCGGCCCGCCAAAAAAGACTTTTTACCCTTGGTTTTCCTTTAAATATAAACAAGTCCAAGATATTTTTGAAGATATTTTCTTGTGGAAAATATGTAGAACAGCCTAGTTCTCTCAAAACCCAACAAGAACAAGGTAAAAAGCTTCACTTTTGGCTAAGTTTTAACTCGTTTAAACTCGATTAATACCATATAAACATAGCTTGATTGCCAAAAATCATTCCTAACCGTGTAAAAATCCTAAAATGGTCCATAAACATGTTTTGATCATACACATAGTGAGGAACCTGTTTTGATAGTTTTTTTGGCCATAAACACGGATTAAAGGGTTGAAACGGCGTTTTTACAGTTCAAAAGTTCGTTTTTGTGCACTAGCCGAAACCCTAAGTTAAGGGCTGTTATGTTGAT
>NW_027502807.1:0-40343 GCF_021521415.1 Bidens hawaiensis
TCATCTAAATTTAAGTGATTTAACATTTATTATTTAACTAGTTTAATCCCCGTGTTACGGGGGTTTATTTAAGTTTTTATTTTTAATCGTTTTGCTATTTTATGATAATTTATTTTATTTCTTAACGTAGTTTTGTTTTAATTTAATACATATATATTAATTTGTTATTATATTTTTCAGCGTTTGGGTTTTTCAATTGAGATATGTAGGTTTTTTTGATTTTTAACGAACAAACATAAACGAATACGAGAATGTTGATTTTCTTAAATGAACAAACATGAACACAAATATTTGTCTAATGAAAAAGGGGATGTTGATGTAGTTGACGATGGTGGGTAGTATCGGAAGTTAACCGGCAATGGAGATGATAGACCAACAACGGAGCACATGTAAAGAGATAAATTAAATTAGGGTTTGATGATAAAAGTATTTACCAATAAATGAGATCTTATAACCCATTTGAGGGCTATTAAGGCTTGGTAACACCCATAACCCGTAGAAATTATTATTTGATGATTAAGAGATTATTTCACAAATAAATGAGATGTTATAACCCGTTTAAATGTTATCCGGGTTTGGTGATACCATGACCCACAAAAATTAATGTTTGATTAGGCCAAACGTAACAGGCGAATTTGGGGCGAAATTAGGGTGGAACACCGCCACCTGGGCGAAATTGGGGCGAAATGGGGCGGGGGCGGGGACTATTTGTCGCCTGAAAAGGTTTGAAGAATATTAATATTTTATTAATATGTGTGTGGTATATATATACATATACATATTATTATTATATTACTATTGTAGCCCCTACACCATTACACCTAAAAAACAAATTCTCCTCATTTGCTGACTGGGCGCCACACGGCGCAAAACGCCCAAATTGTAGCCCCTCCACTACGCATAGCCTTATGAAAGAGTTTCACAAATAAATGTGATGTTATAAACCATTTAAAAACTATTCGGGTTTGGTTAGACCCATACCTGTGAATTCGGGTCAAATGAATGAGAAGTCTTTATTTATAAATCAAGCAATTTGGTGGCTCTAGAGAATGGAGAACAACCTGAGAGCGACACGTAGGATTTTATGGTGGCAATTATATAGATAGTTAGATTTTTGGTTGTTTGCCGTATCAAAAATAAAAAGTTTATAGAAATTATTGTAGATTTAAAAAGAATGAACATCATTTTTCATTGTAGAATATTAAACCAACAAAATAATACTTTATATGGCTACTGGAACAATTCACCATATCGGGACACACTCGTCTCTGAACCAGGAAAAAAACGTTCGAATGCACGACAGTATGGTGAGATAAAAGTTGTTCAGTTATAGGATCAAACTACTGATAGTCGCCTACTCGCCTAGTCTCCCATCATCGCCTTATGCTACTGAAACAAAAATGGTGGTGGCAGGAATCGAACATGAGTTACATGGAACACCAGATTTCTCCCTTACCACTCCACCGTCAATCGTTCAATCTCACCTCACTCATTCATCAACACCATAAACCAAAACCATGGCTGAGAGAGCCGGAGCACGTGGTGGATACAAAGGAAAAAAAGGCCGTGGAGGTGACCGCGGCTGTGGCCACCGTGACACCAAATAAGAGAAATGGGTTCCGGTAACCAAACTCGTTTGTCTTGTGAAAAACGGCAAAATCACCAAACTCGATATCTATCTTCTCTCTCTTTTAGTCAAGGAGCATCAGGTCCTCCTGTCGTTAAAAGACGAGGGGATGAAAAACAAATATATATATATATATATATATATATATATATATAATATAAAACACAAAATTAGAAAATAAAATAAAATACATAAATTTCACAAATTCAAATTCAAATTCAAATATTATATAAAAAACTAAAAAGTAATAATATTTGTATTTGTTTATTTAGTTAAAAAAAGGTGTTTTAATGTTGAGGAAGGAACCACAAACACATTCACTCACCATCTGTTTTTTATTCGGATCTAAAATTTACTTGAAACACCGGCACCAGTGTTGCCGAAAAAGCGGATCAAGCCGCAAGGGGAACCCGGAAGGGGCCGAACACTATAAGATTATAAAGTTAGAAATGTAGTCTTTAAAAGTTATATTATATTTTATTTATTTACAATTCTTATCACATTTTAATATTATTAAAAACAAAAGTTATGTTTTTGAAAAAAGAAAATTGTCTTAAGTCTTAACCAGTTAAACTAACAAAACTGAACCGTGAAAATCAATCAGATTGCCCGGGCCAATCAACTTGATCGCTTCTTAGATCTTCAACGTCCACCACTTTGACACTTATTAGACACCAAAACTCGTCGTTTGTTCTATCGTGGAGTTTGTGGATGTAGCTCTTATTTGTAGTAATGCGCTGATAATTTGTTTCATTTTATTTTAAGTAATAATTAAACTATTTGTACATGCATTATCTTTGAAATGGTAGCCTTTTATTCAGTGTCCTACGATCCCACTTCACTAAGTGATTTGTGTGATCCGTTAAGTAATCATTAGTAACAAATTTGTGTTCACGCGTTTGTTCTTCGTCTATATTGCATACATATGTGTTGCCTTAGAAATGGTAGACATTTGCTAACCACTATCTCTCTGTGTTCATGTTTAGTAATCATTCATTCATTTGTTGACTCCCGCTATTACCTCTTCAAGACGATTATTTGTTACTAATTTGAGAGTGCGTACATACAATAATTGATTTGATTGGCAATTGCAACTAAAGAAGTTGATTTGATCTTTCGTTCACATGATAAGCCAGTATGCTCAAGTCGTGAAAGAAAACCAAAGCCAACGACAACATGTTAGTAATAGTGTGGTGTGGTTCAATGATTGGTTTCGTTTCAGGTTTTGGTTTAGTTTTTATTAGCAATTATTATCGTCGAACACCTATACTTGTTTATTTGATATTTGGCATTTTCAGTTGTATGCAACGTAGAGTGTAGAGTTTTATGCAACCTCTAAGAGGAAGTTGTCCTCTTTATGCTTTCACGTTTCTAAATCTCAAGTTTATTTACAAATATTTTATTTTAATTTCCTTTATGCCTTAGGCTTGTCATTTTGTCCATTTCATGATATTTTAATATTAACTAGGTATCTTCTCGGTGCGTTGTGCCGGGTTGGTGCTGTTTAGCTGTTATATGTGGCAAATGCAGTTTGCGGGTTGCGGCGATGAACCGACATGATTACGGTTGGTATTAATTGGGTTATGGTACCGAAACAAAAAAAAGGTAAATACGTCAACACCCTAATATAACAAATTAACATATTTAAAAACAAAATAATGCATTGCGATGGCAAAACCATCATGAATTCGGTCGGCACTAACAATAACGGACAATACCTCGTGCGTTGCATTGTCGCTGCGTATTTAGTCGGTCAAAGGTTATGATATTAGAACAAAAAAACCCGTCAACACCCATATACAATAAATACATATTTAAAACAAAAAAAAGTGTGTGTTACGGAAGCAAACCAACACAAACTGGTTGGTATCAACGGTAACAAAAAAAAATTAACATCTTACGACGAAGGACCGACACGAATTCGACACTAAATCATAAACATATGATTCAAATAAGAAAGAAAGAATAAAAAACAAAACTTAAAATACGCAAGTAAACCGTTGCGGCGAAGCATCAGCGCAAATTCGATTAGGGATCATTATTGGTAAAAACCCTTCATTTTGGGTGCAAATCGACTTCGCTTGATAATGATTAGGCTCATGACGGTTCGATAGGTATTGGTTGGGTTCACGATGATACTGAAACTAAATCGTATATCAAATAGAAAAGAAACCTAATTAAAAAAAATTAAAACGATATAAACTATATACAGAAATTAAAAAATAAAAATGTCAAACTTAGGGGCTTAAAACTAGGGGTGCAAACGAGCTGAGCCGAGCTCGAGCTCGGCTCGTTTAACTTACACAGAGCTCGAGCTCGGCTCGTTTCGAGCTTTATTTTCAAAGCTCGAGCTCGGCTCATGAATGGATTTTGAAGCTCGAGCTCGGCTCGGGCTCGGCTCGTTTACTATTTATCAATTATTTTTTTATATAATTATAATTGTTTTATATATTTTTTTCTATTATAATTTTATGTATAAAAGAATATATAATATTTAGTTATTTTTATTTATTTTTCATAACATTATATTTATTAATTAATATTTATTAAATATATATTTTAAAAAAATTATATAAATGGCAGACTCGCTTAGGCTCGCGAGCCGGCTCGAGCTCGATAAATAAAGCTCGGGCTCGGGCTCATTTATTAAACGAGCTTATTTTTAGGCTTGAGCTCGGGCTCGATAAAGCTCGGCTCGAACGAGCTTTTTAACGAGCCGATATCGAGCAGCTCGGCTCATTTGCACCCCTACTTAAAACTAAAGAAAAAAAATAATAAAAAAGAAATACCTTTGTGAGATATTAAACCATAAAATCTAAAATTAAATTGCAAAAAAAAAGGGCCCAAGAGAAGGGTCGAACCCGGGCAAGTAAGAAAAGAAACAATAAGAGAACGTGGATATTGAAAGTTAGCCAACCAACCACACCAAACACTTTAATAATTTGATCAAACTTATATTTAAATAAATACTGAAACATAGGTTTCTAGGAAAGAGTTGTGGCACCAGCTCACCGATTTTTATCTCTCTATATAATGGTTCATTCATGTTTTACTGGAACGGTTATCGTTTATATTTGGTTGCTTGTATTGGTTTTTATTAAAGAGGGTCGAGTTAAGGGTCGTGAGTTAAGGCTCCCTTTAGTTCTCCAAGCATGTGATGAGGTGAGTAGAGTAAATGGTGTAGGAAATTGGTTTACCTTTTTATTAAAACAACTAGGTTAGAACCCGCGCGATACACGAGTTAGTAAAAAATATATAATAAAAAAACACATGTAGTACACATGATAATAATAAAACAAAAACGATAAATAAATGATAATATAAACATTTACAAACATTTTTGTTAATATCATAAAATTAATAGACATTCATGTTTTGCAGTAGATAACAAACGTTACAAAGTTATAGTTTTCTATCAGTAAGCTTTAATGAATACTATATATATATATATAGGCTATGTTGTACAAAGTTATATAGAAATTTGAATAGAACTCTTTAATTTCAAACCAAAGTAATAAAATTTGAGAAGTCCCATTTCATAAATTAGATTTAATCAAAGAACCAAAAGGATATAATTAATTTATCGAAACGAATGTTTTTGCCAACAAATCTCCTATGAATTCATTAATTTTGTGTTGCATTCGATAAATCGATACCCATGTTGATGAATATCGATTGAAACACATGTAAAAAAGAAGAAATCAAACAAACTTTATAATTCCAATGTAGAAGACGAACGCAAAAGCAGACGGCGATCGTTAACTGAATATGTATATTCTAATCGCATTTACACTTTTAATTAGGGTATAATCATTATAGAATTAGGGTTGAGGATTACATAGAATTGTTAGGTTTAAGCCTAAAGGATGGAAATGAAATTGCTTTTGACATGGTCTGTTTGTTTACATAATCCGCTATATGTAAATTGAATTTTAATTTTAATGAAAAGGAAAAAATTAAAAAAAATACCAAAATGACATGTGCAAATTTAAAGAGATTGATGAAAAGTATTTTAATGAAAACTAAAAAATTAAAAAAACAATGTTAAAATCCCATGTGACAATTTAAAAAGATTTGATGTAAAGTATTTTAATGAAAAAGAAAAAAAAATGCTAAAATATCATATGGTAATTTAAAAAGATTTGATAAAAAGTATTTTAATGAAAATGAAAAAATAAAAAAATGTTAAAATGCCATGTGGCAATTTAAAGAAATTTAATGAAAAGTAGGAAAAAAATGGTTATTGAAAATCAACTTTTTTTATTATATAGTTAGATTAGATTAGATTAGATTAATAAACTTAATAATAACAATATTTTCGTTATTCATGAAAAACATATTAGTACAAAACGATATATAAGGCGAATAATAAATAATACAAAACTAAAAGTTTATATGATCGAGATAAACTGTTGCCTTTAACACTAATATCAACGGTATCTTAAACTTCGTTCTTGATTGCAAAACGAGCAAAATGTCGACGGTTGTGGCTAAGGATTAGTGTTTAACATGAATCCCATAAAACATATTTTGGGTCTTCATTAAAGAATTTGTTTGTTTCTCAGGGTACAACAACCTTAGTAGTATGTACTACTGGAGATGACTCATGTGTCCGAGGAATCATCGGGTAAGATGGTGTTTTTGATTTTGGTGGAAAGAAAAGTAGAAGAAGATGGCGGCGAAACCAATTAGGGAGTTCTCGTCTCTCATATATGAAAAGTTTCCAAATATGCTGAGTATGTTCTTGGTGCATGTGTTTGATAAATTGATAATGAACCTTAGTGCTCATTTTATACACGAGAGTAGTTGAAAGTTAGTTGAAACTATTTTCCCATATTATGTGTAATAATTAATCACAAAGCTTAATGTGAAATAAACAGTACTGTTCAACATGGTCCAACAAAAACATCATTTACATAACGATATATGTTTAAGACCAATGACTTGGTCCAACACTAAATGAAGACCATCGACCAGAATGGTTCATGCATTATGGTAACTCGCGCAAGAGTAGTTGTACCGCAAATTCGAAAATGTGGTTGTTCCAACCACACAACCCCGAACATCGATATCTCATTTATATAACAAATACAAAACTCATTTTCACGCAAATTCGAAAATGTCGTTTGGACGTTTGGTTTGTTGTGATGCTCTTACAACATAGAACACAAACTCATGAATAACTACTTATATAGCAAATACAAAACTCATTTTCACTCAAAATTCTAAGAAATGGACGTGTAATTGAGAAAAATAGAATGAATAAACACCGTACGTAGTCTTTTAATATCTAATTAGCGGGTTTCAACCCACACTTGGCAGCGGGATTGAAACTTAACAACCCGCTAAAAGATTAATGTCGTTGATAAAAGGGAAAATTTTCAAAATAAGCGTTTATGAAAACGTTTTTCAGGTTTTAGGTGTCATTTGCAAAAAATTCTCAAAATAGGTATTATAAATTGGTCATGACGAGTAGTTTATGATTACACACGAGTAGTTTGTAGAACTAATTAAAACTTGTCACGTGCCCTTAAACTAACCGTAACGAGCATGTTCATTAATCATATGCTCGTCATAACTAAATAAGTTTCATGCCTCGCAATCAACGCCCACGAATAATTCATAAGTAATTTAGTCGCGATGACTAGTTTACCCGGCTTACATTCCCCACACAAGTACTTTATTAGTAGTTAACTCGCCGCGACTAGTTTAACCTTATAATATACTCGTCGCGACTAAAGAACTTATGGATTACCCGTGGGCATTGATGACCGTCGTTTGAGTCAATCAAAAAACCTAATTATTCTAAATAGATAGAGCAAGTAGGGTATCGTATCACAAGGAGTATGTGGTCAATGCAATTCGTGTAACAGATTTATAATTATGAAGTAACTGGTTTTAGTGCTGATCACACAAGCAATATTTTGAATTAAGAGAAATAAGCAACGAACAAATAAACGAGTTGTAAACGGTTAACAAAACAAATCACATCCGGGAATTCAAGTAGCAACTAAACAGTATCTCATGCAACCTAACAAATTTATTATTAATGATTAACTGAAAACTGATCAACCAGACAAAACCTTAGACGTCAACAATTACTTTACGCACGGCACTGGTTATCAAACAGTCATTGCCAGTGTGACTCAGTTAAGGGTAATTGTACGTTTTATCGTATTCAATCTAACCAAACAGTTATTGACTAATTATCTAGCAACTGGTAACAGATCGTTCTGACCAACAAAACCTAAACCGACCGAACACATAGAAATACTAAACATCAATAATCATATATCAGTCTTTCAATAAGAAAACATAAGTATTCTTAATCACATAAGAAAAACTGTAAATTGTTACAAACTATACATCCCGGGTGCGATTCTAGGAGATTAGCCGAGCCGAGACATCATCAAATCTTCGATACGGATGATATGGATCATGTGGAAGGTCTTGGCACAAGCTATAATGGTAGAAATCGCCTCTTGGAGCTGCTGGAATCGCCTATGGTTCGTCAAAACGGAGTTAGGGTTTTCTTTCATGAAAAAGATAATATAAACTAAAAAATCCCGTCTGCACACCCGTCGCGGTACGCGATGGCCATATGACCATCCCATCGCGCACCGCGACCTAAGAAAACATCATTTTCAGATTCCTCTCGTCGAGAAACCCAAAATTCATATATTATGGCTCTCGTAACTCATTTTCTAGCTCAGGATATGCTCGTTTTACTTCAAGGTCGCATTTCGTCAACCCATCTTGTTCAGTTTTAGCATCGGCTTATGATCACTCATCTATACTCTTCCCAAATCCTTGAAACACTTCCCAAGACATCAAATAATGCTTTGGTCTTCCCGAGATATCATTCCATGCTCGTACAGGTCTCCCATTTAGCATCTTTAACGATCAATTACCTGAAATACAAAAGCATGTATGAAGTACCAAAGTTCTAACAATATACTCAATAAAACTAGATAATTAATACATTAATATATATACAAAATACCCGACCATCAGGCGTTGATTACGAGGCGTAAAACTTATTTAGTCGTGACGAGTAAATGGTTAGTAAATCTGCTCGTTACAGTTAGTTTAAAGAAACATGTCCAGTATTAATTGGTTATACAAACTACTCGTCACGACTAGATTATAATATATATTTTGAGAATTTCTTTCAAATGACACCTAAAACCTGAAAAACGTTTCATAAACGCTTATTTTGGGAATTTTCCCTTGATAAAACTAATCAAGTCAGAGTGACTAGTTAATTAAACAACTCAAAAGACAAACACTTCAAATATATATTAAAGGGATATTGATTTTAAATACTCTCAACTTTGATCTATTGGTAGATATCACTTCCAACTTACGAAATGTTCTCCAACACTCCCAACTTTTAACATATTTTTTTCTGTCACTCCCGGGGTAACGTGACACTAACTTCGTTAGTGTTTGGAGGGTAAAAAATGTCATTTTTCAAAGTTTAAGGACTAAAAACAAAATTTTATTATTAATTATATATTACAACACCCCTCTCCTCCCAACCATCACCTCTCTTCCCTGTCGACAACCACCACCACCACCATAGACAGCTACCAACCACCACCGTCTTTGACATATACCCCAATAAGACAACTCATTATCCGACACCGAAGAACCCCAATAACCAAAGCCACAAACCACCACCTTGTTTAGAATACAAAGTGTTGCCAGAGTAAAATTCTTTCTGGGAAATTAAACAATATTTTCCGACCCGTTTAAAAGTTTTGATTTTCTCATCTAACATGTCTCCGATCAACAAACCCAGTTCGGAATTGATGTTAATTAGCATATAATACCCTTCAGTCGGCTCGGCTCCGGCGCCGACACCGGAGACGTACTGAGCCGTTGAAAGATCGTAACAAATTTCGAATCTTGACCCGTTGAATTCGAGGGTTTGGTGCCTTTTTTTTCTTACGGAAGAAGCCGTAATGTGTGTTTAATCTGAAAATGGTAGAGGGTTCGTGTTGCCGGAGGTGATGTGGAGGTGGTGGTGTTACGGTGCCAGGTGACGGTGGTGAAGTGGTTTAAGGCACCAACATGCAGTGGTAAAAGGCACCACCACCACCACCTCTTGAACTCGTCGTATTCGAGGATTTGGGTTACTTTTTTGAAGTAGGCTTCGGGTGAGTCGCCGAGTGGCTCGGTGTCAAATATTCCCAGTCGGGTTGAGGTGGGTAGGTTTGGGGTTCGGTTTTGGTGGTGGTGGTTTGTGGGTTTAGTGATTGGGGTTCTTCGGTGTCGGATAATGAGCCGTCTTCTTCTCCGGGGTATATGTCTAAGGCGGTGGTGGTTGGTAGCTGTTTGTGGCGGTGGTGGTTGTCGGCAGGGAAGAGAGATGGTGTTTGAGAGGGAGAGGTGTTGTAATATATAATTAACAAAATTTTGTTTTTAATCCTTAAACTTTGAAAAATGACACTTTTTACCCCCAAACACTAACGAGGTTAGTGTCTCGTTACCCCGGGAGTGCCAGAAAAAAATGTGTTAAAAGTTGGGAGTGTTGGAGAACATTTCATAAGTTGGGAGTGATATTTACCAATGAGTCAAAGTTGAGAGTATTTAAAACCAATATCCCTATATTAAAATGATTAAATCGAT
This sequence comes from Bidens hawaiensis, assembly GCF_021521415.1. Lineage (NCBI taxonomy): Eukaryota > Viridiplantae > Streptophyta > Magnoliopsida > Asterales > Asteraceae > Bidens > Bidens hawaiensis. Next base: position 10,262 of record NW_027502807.1, read on the forward strand.
ATATCAAACACTCATTATTGGGTTTGACAAGCCTAAACCCAAATAGCGCATTCCAAAAAGATTAGAATACAAGTATACTATATCAAACACAAAAAAAAAACAAAATATCTCTCTCATAACAATAAATATGGATAAAAACATGATGTAACTATATTAGAGTAAATTATGATCAAGTGATCACTCATAAGTCATAATAGATCATTACCAATAAACTTGATCTGGAGTCGTGGGAAAGGGTGGCGCATAGGACCCGAGAGGGTACCAATTATAATACTGATATAAAGTTGTGGGAATAGATGGGAGCATAAAACCCTAGGGGTACCAGTGAAACTGATTTGGAATAGGTGGAGCAGACGGCTCGATATAAGTTTGTGGTTGTGGTGGCGGCAGCGGATTTGAGTCGTCGATTTCTCGTGACAGTGATACTTCTATTAGGAAATTTGCGCTTAAGAGCATTTTGTATTGCTTCAGGCTGTTTAGTAGCTAAGAAACTAAATTTCCCTTTCTCAGGATCCATTGCAGCAAATGTGACATCATGATCCAGTTTGTGAAGTGTCGTTTTGGCCTTGTCTATGCATCCTTTACAGTTACAAAATGGATCAATTTGTATAGTAGTCATTGGAGCGGTCATCTTTGATGTTTGCTGTAGAAGGCAAATATACAATTTAAACACATATGAAAAGAACTCAAATTAGAGGAGCAAATAATAATAATAGTTAACGCTAAATAAATACTATAAAGTTGACAAATTAATATGAAAACAGTTAATCCTTACATCGGAGGGTTTCTCTAGGAGACAAATGCCATTGCGAATATGAGGGAAAGTTACAAAACTTTTCGATCTTTTCGATCACTTTATTTTCTTGATAGGATTCGTGAGACGTACTCAGTGTATTGTTGTCTGTATGGATGAATTTCTAGGCACTTGCGTAATTCTTTTTTTGTTATTTCAACTTATTTGTATTAAACTGAAATTATAGTAAAATGATTATTTAATTACTTATTCATAAACATATAACTAATGTTAGCTTGATGGATTTAAATTAATTATTGAACATAAATTCTTCTGGATCAACAAAGAATAGACCTAGATTTGTTTACTTATGAAGAGGTATGTACCCGCCTCAACACCGAGCGAGGCGGGTCAACCCACAAGATATAGACAAGAGGCTTGAAATCAAGACATTATGAAGGCACAAAGCCAAAACCTATGCGCATGGCGCATATCACATATGCTCACGCATATCACATATGCTCATGCATCACATGCTCAGGCATCATATGCCCAGGCACCACAGATGCTCAGGCATCACATATGCTCACGCATCACATATGCTCACGCATATCACATATGCGCGTGGCGCATCAGCGCGTGGCGCATATCACATGCTCGTGCATATCACATCTGCGCATGAAACATCTGCGCGTGAGAATAAAGAGAAGACCTCGCGCATCCTCAGGATTGGCGCATATCACACATGCACATAATCAACCTCGTCCTTATCCAAATCAGGATTAGGGCAACCTTGATTGTGCACGTCAGACAACCTTCCAGAAGGTATCTTTTTAAGGAATAAGAATATGCTGATGTTGACAGCTGCCAATGAAAGGTGGACAACTCAACAAAAACCATGTGCTACCACGTGATTATAACCAATGAAAAAGCAACAGGTGTCCCAAGGACACGTGGCGCAAAGCAATTGGAGGAGGCCAACAAAGCCCTAATTGGGTCTGAGCCCAATCATTGGAAACCCTAGCACTATAAATACCACATCAACTCCACAAGGAGACACATCCAATATCATCCAATTACAGAGTATTCAGCTATATTAAGCAATACATTCCAATTCCTTACTCTCATATTATTATCTTCTCCTACAAATACTTATTCTCACACCGGAGGGTTACCCCAAAGAGGACCCCTCTGTCCCTTTCTGAGGGGTAAGTTTACGGTGCTGTTCATTTTGTAGGTGGAAGAACCCAGATCCAAGAGAACCATCGGTGAAATAGCATAATCACACCCGAGGAAAGTAGATCGTCTACCAGTGAGTCGATCCACGTTTCTTCATTGGCGCCATCACCTGTTACAACGGCAACAAGATCTCATCAGATCTCAAAAAAAAAAAAAAAAAACAAATTCTCACCATGGTTTCTGGCGTTCGTAACGTTGATCAAGTTCTGGAGGATATTGAACGTGAGGATGTTAATGGGGGACAGCAGTTTCTGAGGGTGCCGCGTGATTCTACGCGCACCACCAGTAACCGTCCCTTCATCACAACTCCTCATGACCAGACTGAAACTCCTCCAGACGATCTCGCGTTACAAAATCTTACCGGCGCGAAACAAAAAGGACCAATGGGTCCAGAAGATGAAACCAATGACCCCAAAGAATGGCTCATAAACGAGCAACGACGTCTAATGGACAAGTACAATGAGATGGTCAAACACAAAAAGACAGCCGACTTAACACAAAGGCTAGCGTTTGACAACCAAAACGTTCATGGAACAAACAGGGCGCGCGCGCCGGAAGATGGTCATTCTGTTCACACTGCACACACTGAGTTTAGTGATGAAGAAGTGCACAGCATGAGGAAGACGCGAGATACTCATGCAGGAGGCTCACAGCTCCGCGCGCACGTGAACATGGCGCCTGGAGCCAAAGCCGATCTGGATCTGCACACGCCGTACAGCCCACCAGTGAGAGGGCAAGTGGACGTAACCACACCATACAGGCCAGCCATCTTGGTAAAACATTCAAAATTCACGGAGCGCATCGCGAAGGCTCCCATTCAGCACAAAACCAAGATGCCAAGTGGTTTGGGCAAATATGACGGCACAACAGATCCAGACGATTTCTTACAAGGTTTTTACAACACTGGAAACTTAGAAAGCTGGACGATGCCAACATGGTGTCACATGTTTGCTCGCTGCCTCACGGGCGCGGCGCGTGTCTGGTTCGAGAGCTTGCCGACGGGGCAAATCGATGGGTTCGAGGAACTATTGGAAAATTTCCAAGCCCACTTCGTACAGCAGCGCAGACACACGCGAGACCCTGATGACATCATGCACTGCGTGCGCAGGAATGATGAAACGATTGAAGACTACATAACTCGTTTCAATCAGGAGTCTCTGGCAATCGGAGGTATCACTGAGCAACTCTTGCGCGTGGCCTTTATACAAGGCGCGCGCAGTGATCAACTCCGCCGAGCTCTCGTAAGCAGAGATGGCATGCCAACCACTTGGGCCAAACTAATGGAAGCATCGCGAGTCTTCGCGAGAAATGAAAAACAAATTGCCCAAGATAGGGCAAGAGAAAGAGCGCATCAAGCTGAGACACCGCGTAGCAACGAAAGAAGGGGCAAACAGAACTCTGTATGGTCCAGGTTGCAACCAACCAGTTTTTCTTCCGCAGAAAAGCAGGCGCAACCAAGCTCACCACAGCCCCAAAAAGACGTTCGTAATCGCGGGGAGGGTGACAAGAGGGAAGGCGGCAGAGATCCTAACAGACCTCTGCCAAGAATATGGACTCCCCTCACTAAAACGCCTTCACAGGTGTTAAGCACTGAGAATGTCCAATTCAAAAGCCCCAAGCCACTACACTACAAAGGACCATCAAACAGTGGCAAGTACTGTGAGTTTCACAAGTCCACAGGGCACAATACTGATGCATGCCACCACTTGAAGGATGCAATTGAAAAAGATGTGAAATCAGGCAAGCTGGATCACCTGGTGAAAAACTCGAGACCAGAAAATGAACAATCAGAAGGAGCCTCAGCCAGCAAAAAGTACAAAAGAATCTGTGTAGCCGAGGGAGGAAGGCAAGGGCAAACATCAAGAAAGAGAAGCGCGCAAATCCCAGGAGATTGGCGCGAGCAACAAGTAATCTTCCCAAGAATCAGGGGAGGCCCTTCCATCAGCAGTCCTCTTGTCATCACTACACACATTGCTCATTATGAAGTGTCAAAAGTCCTGGTGGACACTGGCAGCGAATCAGACATCATGTATGAGCAATTTTTCATTAAACTGGATCCGGCAGACCAAGCAAGGCTTGAAATTGTGAATGCACCAATCTCTGGTGTTTCGAATGAAATCATTCATCCCCTAGGTCAAATACAATTTGAACTAACCATGGGGGATGAAAAACACAAGCGAGCCGAAGTTGTCAACTTCTTGGTCTTGCCCACCACTTCTTGCCACAATATGATCTTGGGTAGGGGAACGATTGCCCAATTCAACGCCATACCGTCGCCAGCGCACGGCGCGTTAGGGTTCCCAACACCAACAGGTGTAACTTTTGTATACCGAGATCATTTGTGTGCAGTGACAAGTACTCCGCGGGAAGGGAGAATGAAACTTCCAATGGCAAACAACGCGCCAGAGGAATGGATTCTCAACCCAAAATTCCCGGAGCAAAAAATCACAATTGGCGCTACGATATCAGACGACACGAGGTTGAGAATGAAAAGATTGCTCACAGCATATATGTCGGTCTTCGCGTGGCAACACTCTGATATGACTGGGGTTCCGCGAGACCTGGCGCAACATTCTCTCAACACCTTCAAGTCTGTAGAGCCAATTGCTCAAAAGAAGAGAGTCATGGGGGATGAGAAGGCGAGGGCCATGAATGAGCAAGTTGAGGATCTATTGCGCGCAAACATCATCCGCCCGATACGATACCAGACATGGGTAGCCAATCCTGTGATGGTAAAGAAAAGTAACGGGTCGTGGAGGATGTGCATTGACTTCAAGGACCTCAACAAAGCATGCCAAAAAGATTGTTACCCCCTCCCAAACATCGATGCAAAGGTGGACTCCGTGGCGCCATTCAAGCTCAAATGTTTCCTGGATGCCTACAAGGGCTATCACCAGATTCAAATGGCACCACAAGACGAGGACAAGACCGCCTTTAGAACTGACAATGGTGTTTTTTGTTACACAAAAATGCCCTTTGGTTTGAAGAATGCGGGAGCCACCTACCAAAGACTTATGGATGCTGTTTTCAACGAGCAAATTGGAAGAAACCTAGAAGTCTATGTGGATGATTTGGTGATCAAAAGCAGGGAGGAAAAACAAATGCTCAAAGACATCAAAGAAACCCTTGGGCGCATAAAGGAAGTTAACATGAAGCTCAATCCGAGCAAATGCACTTTCGGCGTACAGGAGGGAAAATTTCTAGGTGTAATGGTCACCAAGGATGGTTTCAAGGTGAACCCAGAAAAGGTGGAGGCCATCCTTGACATGCCCTCGCCATCCACCATGAAAGAAGTCCAGAAGCTGAATGGTAGATTGGTTTCAATCAACAGGTTCCTAGCGAACCATGCAAGCAAATCTACCCCATTTGTCAACACATTGAGGAATTGCTTAAAGAAAAGCCAATTCAAATGGACTCCTGAGGCCGAGCAAGCTTTCAGTGAGATAAAAGAATGTTTGATAAATCTGCCCGCGCTCACAGCTCCACTTCCGGGTGAAACTTTGACATTGTACCTATCAGCAGGAGAGCGCGCCATCGGCGCAGTATTGTTGGTGGATCGCAAGGGAATCCAAACGCCAATATACTATGTGAGTCGGGTGCTGACAGATCCTGAGACGCGCTACTCCATCATGGAAAAGTTAGTTTTGTCACTAACACACGCGTCGCGCAAGCTTCATAGATATTTCAATGGTCATCCCATTGAAGTACTGACTGGTTACAACATCCAGCAAGTCTTGCGGCGCCCGGCGCTCTCGGGAAGGCTGACAAAATGGGCGCTGGAATTAGGAGAGCACACGATCGCCTATAAGCCCCGTCCAGCAATAAAGGGACAAGTCTTGGCTGATTTCATTGCAGAAATCCCCGAAGGAAAAATTGAAGAGGCTCAGCGCCAGGTAGACCCTCCGCGAGCCAATGATGAAGAAAATGTTTGAGATTATTCACTGACGGAGCTTCAAACAACGAAGGATCCGGCGCAGGCCTCAAGCTGGTGGATCCAGAGAATCAGGAATATACTTATGCCATCAGGTTGGACTTCAAGAGCACCAACAATGAGGCTGAGTATGAAGCCCTGCTGGCTGGCCTGCGCATCGCGCAAAAATTCGGAGTTAAAAAGCTAGAGGCCCATGTTGATTCATACTTGGTAGCAGCACAGGTCAATGGCCTTTATGATGCCAAGGAGAACACCATGCCTCTGTATCTAGAGCAGGCGAAAAAGCTCATCGAGCAATTTGACTGCTTCAGAATCATTCATATTCCGCGCAGTGAAAACAAATCTGCAGACGCGCTGAGCAAGATGGCATCAACCAGCTTCGATCACTTTGGCAAAGATGTCAGAGTAGAAGTAATGAGCAACCCGTCGGTGGGAGCGAAGTCTGTCCTTGTAACTCATACAACCCCTTCATCATGGATAACTCCAATAATGGAATTCTTGAAGGAGGGAAAAGTACCAGACGATCGCGCACAGGCGAGGAAGATAAGACACAAGTCGCAAAACTATGAACTGCTTGATGGTACACTATATCGACGCTCTTATCTTGGACCGCTCATGAAATGCCTTGATGCTGAGGAAGCAAGCTATGTGATCAGAGAGATACACGAAGGAATCTGTGGAATACATGCTGGGCCGCGCATGGTGGTTGCCAAGGCAATGAGCGCAGGTTACTATTGGCCAGGCATGTACTTGGACGCTTTAAAAGAGATCCAAAAATGCAAAGCATGTCAAAGCTATGCGCCAAACACCATGCGGCCAAAGAACAACTTGATTCCGGTGACCTCCGCATGGCCTTTCCACAAATGGGCAATCGATATTGTGGGTCCCCTACCGCAAGCGCAAGGGCGAGTAAAATTTTTGGTAGTGGCGGTAGACTATTTCACAAAATGGGTCGAAGCCAAGCCACTAGCAAAAATAACAGCCGAGGCAATGAAGCAGTTTATTTGGAGCCACATCATATGCCGTTTTGGCTTGCCCATGGAAATTGTGAGCGACAATGGCAAACAATTCACTGACAGGAAGATATCCAGCTGGCTCAAGGAATTGCGCATCAACCAAATTTTCACTTCAGTATACCACCCTCAGGGGAATGGCCAAGTGGAACGCGCGAACCAAAGCTTGCTGAATGGGCTGAAGAAAAGGTTAGAGGGAGAATCCCATTCTTGGGTTGACGAGCTACCTAATGTCCTGTGGGCGCACAGGACATTAAGCAAAACCAGCAATGGCGAATCACCGTTCAGCCTAACCTATGGAACGGAGGCAATGATTCCAGCAGAAATTGGATGCCCATCCCATAGAGTGCTCATGATGAGCAAGATTGATAACGAGCGCGAAAGAAGGTTGGATCTCAACTTACTTGAAGGGCGCAGAGAGGCGGCTATCATCAGTGAAGCCAAATACAAGAAAAAACTGGAAAAATATTACAACCAGCGCGTGAAATAATGCCACTTCAAGAAGAATGATTTTGTCCTTCGAAACAATGAAGCTAGCCGCGCGATACCCCGGGAAAAATGTCCCCAAATTGGGAGGGACCTTATCAAGTCTCGGAAGAATTGGGAAAAGGCGCATACGCTTTAAAAGATTTGAATGGAAAGAAGCTCCCGCGCGCATGGAACGCAGCACAGCTTAGAAAATGTTTCATGTAAAAAATGTCAAGTTTGTAATCAAGGCTTCTTAAGCCATTATGAATAATGATACGCGCTATCTTCTCTTAATGTGGATTCTATTACCTTTTGCATACATGTTTCACACTTCCCTTTATTAATTTTGAGCAATATGACAACATTGTATTGACATCAAAACGAAATAAAAACGAAGTAAAACATACATGCGCGAGCTTCAAGCTCAAACGCGTTAACGAGTCTTAACTCTAAAACGTCAGGGCCTTAGCCCAATTCTATTACCTTTTGCATACATGTTTCACACTTCCCTTTATTAATTTTGAGCAATATGACAACATTGTATTGACATCAAAACGAAATAAAACGAAGTAAAACATACATGCGCGAGCTTCAAGCTCAAACGCGTTAACGAGTCTTAACTCTAAAACGTCAGGGCCTTAGCCCAATAATGTGAGCCTTAGCTCAGGGCCTTAGCCCAATAATGTGAGCCTTAGCTCAAATCACTCACAACATCCATCCTACATACTGCGCAGCCTGACCATAAAAATACCTAAACACAACTAAGGCAAAACAAATGCCAAAACATAGTTGTTAAGGTCTCAGGTCGAGGTCGCGCATGCAATTGTAATGGATATCTGAGCAACACATATTGATACGTAAAGGCTAAAAAACTCATAATTCCATATAATAAATGCGCGATAACGTCGCGCAAAAGAGGAATAATGAAAACGCCTAGGCACGTGTCAACATAATCAAGACATGGCAAAATCACTTACAATATGACAAGGATTAAGTATAATAATTTCATGACAACCTTGTTCTTATTTCAACGTGCAAGCATATCTTATATTCAACAAGCAAACATGCAATATAAAGAGATGAATGGGGAATGCGCAAGATGCGAAGAAAGGAAAAACAAAATTTCATTCCAAAGCATTGAAATTTACAAGTTTACAAGATGATAAGATACAAACTACAAATAAAAAGAAAAAACATGAAGGGCTTCTCAAGTCTCCACGTCGACGTCAGCCTCTTCATAGTCATCACCGCCCTCAGCATCTGGCGCAGCCCGCTCCTCGTCATCTCCAAACTGACCATAGTCAAGTTGTTCATCCTGAATGGAGTCTTCTATCACAATAGTGTCAGGAGCGGATCCTTTGGCCACGCCAGAGCCGCTAGCAGGAGCAGCATTCTCCGCGCCATCATCGCCGCCACCAGCCCCTTCGCACTCGTCGAGTAATTTCTTTAGCGCGCCGAGATCGGGCTGGTCAGCAAGCGCGGATATCTGCAAATCATAAGGAAAAATATGAGTACAAAAAGACTTGGAAAAAAAATCAAGGTAACCTCATTAAGGTTAAAATACCTGCGCAAGGATGGGGATGGGAGTATTCAAATACTTCTCCCCCATCGCGGCCATGTCCGCGCAGGCAACGTCGCTCTGATAAGGGTACTCGGATGGGTTCTTCTTCAACATGCCATATTCATAGCCATCCGTAAACCCTTCAGCTCGACCCACCAAGCGCGCGGTAGCGTTGCAATCCATCACAAGGGCCTGAAACTCGTCTAAGTATTTCATCGCGTAAGCGCAACGAGTCATACCCTGTGAGATTAGCCAGTGGCGATCCTGCGCGAGGGAAGCAACAGACGTCTCAAGAGCAGGAATCTGAGAGTTTAACAACTCAACAGTTTCCTTAGTCTGTTTCAGCTCTTCTTTGTCAGACGCCGCTGCCGCCAGGGCTTCTTCCTTTTCCGCTCGCGCAAGATCGAGTGCTTCCTGGCTAGAAACTGCCGTCGCCAAGGCTTCATCTTTTTCGGCCTGCGCGGCCACCAGCTCCTTCTTCAGGCGAGCAACCTCACTCTCCAGCGATGATTTGTCAGTTATAGACTGGACAAGAGCTTGGTCACGCGCCTCTGCGTCCAGCTCCAAGTCGCGCACTCTACGCGCATACTTGGTCGCGTCCGCCTCGGCCGCCTGCAGCTTCTCCCGCGCAGCCTGGAGCTCATGCCCGCGCTTCACGAAGGCGGTGTTGGCACTTGCCCTGTTCTCACTGAGCTCTGCTTGGAGCTTCTCAGCTCTCTCTCGAGCATCAGAAAGATGCCAAGCAGACACTTTAGCCTCTTGCTTGGCTTCCGCAAGAGCATCACGTACCTTTACGTAATCATAGCGAAGCTCTTGGGAGGCAGCAAAGAAAGCCGACCCAGCAAACAGATGATCGTTGAGCAAGTCATCGCGAGCGCGGCCCTCCTGAAACCTCCTTTCAGCTGGAGGCACAGAATGAGCCCAGAAGTCCGCACACACACCCATGGACTGAAATGAGCTGTCCTCAGTAATATTCCATCTCGGGCGGTAAATGTGATCGGCTTCCTGCAAACACAAAGTAATGATCTAAGTCATCAAAACACTAATATGGAAGTCCGCGCAGCGGAGAAAACAAGAACATATACCTGCGGGGATGAAGCAGAAAAGTCAGCGCCAGCCCCACGAGAAGACTGCGCCGGAAAATCTCGTGGCGCTGCAGGGCTGGCGCGGCCGCCGTCGGAGTCTTCAACTTCAAACTCCTCATCCTCCTCTGAAACAGGCCTTTTCTCCTGCGACCTAGAACCAAAGTCAGTCTCGCGAGGAGGGCTGTGCGCAGGAGGAGGTGAGGGAGGTCTCGACGCCGCCAGGTCGGCGCGTAAAACGGCCTCCTGCTCCTTAGTAATCCCGATGAGGGGAGATTCAGCGCTTGCAGGAGGAGGAGCAGAACCAACGGCGCTGGCACCGGTGCCAGGAGTGCCGCCAGCAGCTTGTACGCCAGCTATGACTCCTATGAAAAAATCAACAAAAAGAAATGGTTCATGACTTGATCTAAAAGAAAAAAGTCAGAAAATACAAGCACAATACGTACCTTGGCGCAACTCCGTTCGCGAGGCAAACATCGCCATGAAGTCCATTCTACCTTTTTTCGAGGGTAAAACAGGGGACTTCGAAGCGACCTCCGGCGCAGCCTCGGCATCTTGTTGCGCTTGAGGTTGATCCACCAAGGTCGCCGGCTCTACAAACATTTGAGTGAGCAAAGATTCATTAGTAATTCTATCAGAATCGCGCTCATAGAACCATAAAAGATAAGCAAAGGATAAGCAAAGTATACCTGACGAAGGCGCAACGCCGCTTCCCTTTTCCACCGCGCGAAGGGAGGAGGTAGTAGCACCATACCTCGTGTGGACAGGAGGTCTGCCCACTTTTTGAGGCAGGGAAGACAAGGGAAACTTGGAGGGAAACTCCTGGGTTTTCTCAAATCCCCTCGCCTGAGTAGGAGGATCCTGAGCAACAGGGGCAACATCTTTCTTCTGTTTCTTACTGGCCCCTGGGCCAGTTTTCCCCTTAGCTTTACGCTTTAGTTGGGGCGCCTCCTCCTCCTCCTCCTCTTCCGCGAGCTCCAGATCGTAGTTCTCAAGCGCGTCTACAATACGTGCAAAAGAAGTGTTAGCCAAATTTGGTATTATAAAGGCAAATGTATAAGTACAAAGGCTTACCAGGCGCATCGCTGTCAAAGAGAAATCCCAGATCAACAGGGATGAACATGTCATCGAAGCGATCGGGGAAGCCAACCTCCCCAGCGCCCAGCGCGACGGAGCCACCCTCCATATGCTCATCATAGGCGGCGTGGACATACTCCTTGCTGACTGCACAAAACAAGTCAAATGATATCAGCAAAACGAATTATATTCGCGCAGAAGTAATGCATTGAATTAACTTACACAAGCCGTCAACTTGGATAACGGGCTCAGTCGCGCTGTCGGCCCACCTCCTGCTCATACCAACCCCCACCAGCGCCTCCTCGCAAATGTTCTTGGCGGGGGATGGTTCGGCAGTCAACTTTTTAACCCAGGCGCCAGTTGGGTTCTAGAAGACACCCACATCCGCAGGCGCAGAAGAGATCGCGCGCATGGTCATGCGGATGGGGATCACACCAGCCTTAATGTAAAAAAATCTCTCAGACCAGTCATGAAGGCTCTTGAATGAAACAGTGCAGCACTTGACCTTCTGACTGCGAGAAATAAATGAGAACCAAGAATCTTGGATCTTGGGCTTATAAAAAAAACTGAAAGCGCCGAGGGGTGGGCTCCTCGCGCTGAGATTTGCACATGAACTCAAAATGAGTCATGCGCACGAGTCCAAACGGATGGACTTGGGATATATAAATCCCATAAAACCTAAGCACCGCACCCACAAACCTTGTCATCGGGAGACGAAGGTTGCGGTGGGTGAAAAAATGGCAGTAAAGGGATATATAGCCGGTAGGCGGGTCCGCCGCCGTTTGCCCGGCCGCTGCAACATGCAGCCATACTCAGGGAGAAATCCCTGAGAGGCGACAAGGCTGTCAAAATCGGCCTGCCTCAGTTTGCAGGGGATCTCATCCCACTTCTTCACTGCCTTGGTCCTCCCTACCTCCTCCGACGAGGCCTCAGCAGCCCTCTTCCCCTTGCCGGTCTTCTTCAATGTAGACATTACTAACGATTTAACACGGCGATGGATAGGGGAGATTGTGTTGTATGAGCTATCAGACATACAACTGTAAAAACGGACAAAGGATGATCTAAATACCGGAGATCTGGAAGCAGAAGACAGCTAATCGGAATAGAGTGAAAGAAAGGAAAGCTTTGAATAAAACAGCAAGGAAGATGAAGAATAAAAACTCTAAGGGCTTGCTTTTATAGGCCCAGGAGAGAGAAAAATTGGTGCTGATCGGACTTCACGCGCTCCCACTCGCAGGTGTAAGCCAACGCGAGCGCGACACGTGTCCCTAACACTGTGTGAGGGGACACGAAAAGAAACTATACAGCTGTTGCCAGAGTTCACGCGCCACCACTCGCACGAACGGACCAACGCGAGCGCGACACGTGTCCCTGACACTATGTGAGGGGACACGAAAGGCAACTGTAGCACCTCGAGCACACGAAAGGTCTGACACGTCTCCATCACTGACGCATGTCAGCAACAACCAACCACGTTCAGGGACGATTCGTTTTCAACAAAAAGGATAGAATTTCGCGCAGCGATGAGTAATAAGAAGAAAAAGACAAACCCCTACTAAAAGAGCAAACTATTAAGTCTAATATCTATCTTACCTCGCTCGCGCGAGACAAGACACACATTAGACTGGGGGGGCTTGAAGAGGTATGTACCCGCCTCAACACCGAGCGAGGCGGGTCAACCCACAAGATATAGACAAGAGGCTTGAAATCAAGACATTATGAAGGCACAAAGCCAAAACCTATGCGCATGGCGCATATCACATATGCTCACGCATATCACATATGCTCATGCATCACATGCTCAGGCATCATATGCCCAGGCACCACAGATGCTCAGGCATCACATATGCTCACGCATCACATATGCTCACGCATCACATATGCTCACGCATATCACATATGCGCGTGGCGCATCAGCGCGTGGCGCATATCACATGCTCGTGCATATCACATCTGCGCATGAAACATCTGCGCGTGAGAATAAAGAGAAGACCTCGCGCATCCTCAGGATTGGCGCATATCACACATGCACATAATCAACCTCGTCCTTATCCAAATCAGGATTAGGGCAACCTTGATTGTGCACGTCAGACAACCTTCCAGAAGGTATCTTTTTAAGGAATAAGAATATGCTGATGTTGACAGCTGCCAATGAAAGGTGGACAACTCAACAAAAACCATGTGCTACCACGTGATTATAACCAATGAAAAAGCACCAGGTGTCCCAAGGACACGTGGCGCAAAGCAATTGGAGGAGGCCAACAAAGCCCTAATTGGGTCTGAGCCCAATCATTGGAAACCCTAGCACTATAAATACCACATCAACTCCACAAGGAGACACATCCAATATCATCCAATTACAGAGTATTCAGCTATATTAAGCAATACATTCCAATTCCTTACTCTCATATTATTATCTTCTCCTACAAATACTTATTCTCACACCGGAGGGTTACCCCAAAGAGGACCCCTCTGTCCCTTTCTGAGGGGTAAGTTTACGGTGCTGTTCATTTTGTAGGTGGAAGAACCCAGATCCAAGAGAACCATCGGTGAAATAGCATAATCACACCCGAGGAAAGTAGATCGTCTACCAGTGAGTCGATCTACGTTTCTTCAACTTATATATGTGTATCCCGACACATGACATCAATACCAAATTTTTGTGGTTTAGACTTTAGGGGTTCTTTTTGTTAAAGTTTTGCTAGAAAGAAGTCATTTCGTGAAATTTTCACTAAATGGATGTGCTTTGATAAATTTCACTAGAAGGATATGTGCTTCCGTGAAAATTTGGTTGTTTTCAAATGGCACTCACCTCTACAATCGTACTCTTAAATCTACATGACAGACCGAGAATTTCTTTCACGCGGACAATCAAAAGACTTAACACTAATTTTAGGTTTTTCTAATTTCATGAAAATGTCTCAGATTGATTTGCCCCTGAAGGTATTTGATTTATTTACGGATTTGCATATTTGAAGGAAAATGCTTCTGATTGATTCATCCGCCTAATCTCTTCCACCCACACCAGTTATGGGTTATTTTTCTGTGCGAACAAAAACAAGAATGAAAGACAAGATTTGATGTATCCAGAGTAATCCATATACCCATATGGATATTTGTTGAAATTTTTGCTACTAGTTGATCTTTAGATCATGATTTGTGGCTCAAGCTCTAGCATATGGATTTATCCTACAATATTGCTCTACATAAACGTTGACTGGATGTTAATTGAGCGTTGACTAAAGTCTCTGCTGAAGCTATCTGAACCTTTTGTGATTCAAGTGAGCGAAGCCATTGGCAAGTTTCCTTTTATTTTTATTTTTTGTTTTGAAAAAGAAATAATAATATAATTTAACATATAAATTTTCTAATCAAAGATAAAGTTAAGGTTTTAAACTATGAATATCATAAAATAAGTAAATAAGATACATAAAAAAAAATCCTATAGTGTTTTAAACAAAACGAATTTCCCATTCTATCCGCCATGGCTCGTGATTTGCTTGCCGTACAAGCCTCAACGGTTGCTTCCGAATCGGTTTTTTCTCTTAGTGGGAGGGTGTTATCTATGCGAAGAACAAAATTAACTCCCGAGTCTCTAGAGGTTTGCATTTGCCTAAAGGACCATTTGGATGCGGTGGATCGTGTACAACACAAGGCGAACTTTGAAGACGAAATACCAATAGAGCGTCATATTCATGATGAGGAGGCGGAGGACGGCGTTTCTTCCGATAACGAAGACGAGGGTGAAGACGAGAATGAAGACGAAGAAGAGTTGTAATTTGTATTTTTTATTTGTTTTAGTAAAATTATTTGTAACTTCTTCAACTAATATTTAGTTTTGATTTGTTTAATTATAATTACTTTTGTTACTCATGATTAATTTTTTGTTACTTTTTTAATAACGACGAACATTTTATTTATTTAAACAATAACTATTACAAACATTATTAAAACATAAACGATACTAAACATAACAACTAAAACTTAAAAAACAAAGTCCGTCGTTTTAATTCGGGAATACTTATTTTTGGGTTGTAGAGCCAGACGATTCTCCCACTTCCGCTTTTTTAGCATCCAAACTTCTTTTCTCTTGACAATACTTATTCGTATGTTTTCGTAATGTCGAGTTGGACCCTGCTTTAAGAAACTTCGAGCAATATTTGCAACGTGCCATCTAATGTGAGTCGGTCATTAGACACAAATCGTAATGAACCCAAACATCGGGGCGTCTTGTTGTTTCGATCACCATAACAACGTCGTCATTAGTTGCCATTTGTTGTCGGTTTAAGCTTAATTGTGTTTTGAAGTGTGTTTTATAGTTTTGGAAGTGGTTTAACAAGTACACACTCATACATTGGTATTTATAGAATGAAAAATGGCTAAATATAGTAATAAAACCGGTTCCAACAGTCAAAAACGGCTATATAGCCGTTGGAACCGGTTTCTAACGGCTATATTGTTTGAATTTAAAAAAAACCGGTAGAACCGGTTTTTACGTAATAACCGGTCCGGTTCCAACCCTACCCGGTTCCTAAAAGTTTGCATTTCTGGGCATCGGTTCGGGTCGGAAACCGAACCGGTTCCTGACTGGAACCGGTGTCATTTTCTACCCGGTGTAAAAAAAACCGGTTCCGAACCGGTTCGGGTTTTCAAGGTGAACCCGATTTGTGCACGTCTAGATGTTACTGGAAGCATCATCTTTGCTTTAAATGATCATATCATCTCAAAGACAGTGACTGTTATCACTTGTGAACAAGATAATACGATTCAGAAACTCAACACAAGTAGTAGTAACTAGTACTTCTGCTTTATTTGACAGCCAATAGCAAAACATGTTAAAAACCCAATTAACTGGTACCATACTCCACTCTCTATGTTCTTAAGCCAAATTCACTCTCAGACAAAACAAAATGAGAGATCATATCAAATTAAAAATCCTTAACCAAATTCAAGCATGTTATTCCAGTTTCATTTGTAAATAAGAGCATCACGACCTGGCCCAACACCGATGTAATGGACTGGTACACCAACAAGCTCTTTTATCCTTTCCACGTACTCACGTGCAGCCTTCGGGAGATCAGAGTAGTTTCTTACTGCTGAAATATCAGTACGCCACCCTGGCATTGTCTCATATTCCACCTAAACAAAATACCTAACATCTTAGCATAACTTTCACTTAATAAAAATGAATAAAACTTAAAAAAGAAACAAGAAACTTGCCTTTGACTGCTCAAGATCACCTAAATCAGCAGGGAACGACTTCATTGGTGTACCATCAGTATGGTTATAAGAAACACCCAGCTTAATCTCATCAAGATCCGACAAAACATCAAGCTTTGTAAGATTGAGACTCGAAAACCCGTTAATCTGACAAACATATTTGAGAGCAACAATATCAAGCCAGCCACACCGACGCGGTCGACCGGTGGTGGTACCAAACTCATGCCCGGCTGCCCGAAGAAGTTCCCCAGCATCACCAAACAACTCAGTAGGAAAAGGTCCTGATCCAACTCTTGTAGTGTATGCCTTAACCTAAATGATAAAAAGCATTAAATATTATATAAAATTAAGAGCAATTAATATTTGACAATAAATCATACTCACCACTCCAATCAAATCACCAATAGCTCTGGGAGCAATACCGAGACCTGTGCAGATTCCACCAGCAGATGGACTTGAAGATGTGACAAACGGGTAAGTCCCAAAGTCAATATCTAGCATAGTTGCTTGACCGCCTTCAACTAGAATCTTCTTCTTTTGTGATATAGACTCATTCATGTAATACACTGTGTCACAAATGAAAGGCTCTAATCTCTCCGCAAATCTTTTATACGCTTCAACTTCTTTGTTAAGCATATCACGGGTATAGTTAAAACCCTTGAATCTTGAAGCTGCGTCTGATAACAACAGATCAAGTTTATCAGGGAAAGTATCCATATGCCTCAAATCACCTACTCGGATACCGTTCCTGATAACCTTGCTAGAGTAACACGGCCCGATTCCTCTCTTGGTGGTTCCAATGAACGACTTTGCCAGCTCAGCTTCTCGCAGCCCGTCTATTTCTTGATGGTAATCGAATAACAAGTGAGCTCGATCTGAAACTAGAATTCTCCCCTTACAGTTAACACCATTGGAGTCAAGGCCATCGATTTCGTTGAACAGTCCAGGAAGATGAACCACAACTCCATTTCCAATAACACACATGGTGTCCTCATTAAGTATCCCTGAAGGAACAAGATGAAGAGCAAACTTCTTGCCTTCTGAGTTATAGATAGTGTGTCCAGCATTAGCTCCACCCTAATTTATATTATCATATGGAACTAGTTAGTGATTTGTTGAAACTGTATGACCAACCTAGATCTGTAAACAAACTGAACATTAAGTGAACTATTCAGCGGGAAGTTCATTTAATAAATATACGAACATGAACATGGAACTTCGTCCAGTTAACTAAAGGAATAAACACAAACAAATGCCAGGTTCCTTCAACTGTGTTCATCTACGTCCGTTTATGTTTGTAACTTTCTTTGGTTATGTTTGTTCTTTAATGGTTTATAATGACTTTTGTAATCTTATCATACAGATTTAAGCAATACTATCAAATATAAAAAAATGCATACGAGTACTATGTGATTAATTTATATGTAAAATCAGGCCCGGCTATAAGGGAGGGCCGGGTGGTCGACGGACCCCGGCCCGACACCTCGATAGGCCTGGATTTTTTTTTAAAAAAAAATTATATATATATTTTTATGAAAAACAATATGTATATATAATGTTTAAACTTAATATCACAACCACTAGCTTGGTTTAGTGGCAAAGGGGTATGACTTTCAACCAAAAGGTTGTGGGTTCCAACCTCACTTAAGACATTTTGACTATATTTTTATATAAAACTTTTTTTTACACAACCAAGTCATAAGGCCCAAAAAATTAAGGCTTTTTAAAAAAATTAAATTGTAAACCCAACAAGATACCCCTTTTTTATTAAGGCCCAAAAAAATTTTCGTCTTCTGCCCA
This sequence comes from Bidens hawaiensis, assembly GCF_021521415.1. Lineage (NCBI taxonomy): Eukaryota > Viridiplantae > Streptophyta > Magnoliopsida > Asterales > Asteraceae > Bidens > Bidens hawaiensis. The sequence goes on from NW_027502807.1 coordinate 28,386, forward strand.
GAAATTTTTAACCGTTCTCGGAGCCGGGCCTGTGTAAAATTAACATAAGAACAATGCTAAAAAAAACCAACACAAACTTGGTAACCGAACTGAATCTAACCGTTGACACTGACCATTTTCGGTTAGCCAGATCAAATAATTCAATGTTTATGTTCATTTGTTTCCGTGAACCGTTTATGAACTAGTCAATTTCCTAAATGAACGAACAGGATTATCGGAACAACAAACTCTGTTTCGGTTAGTTGTTCGCGAACGGTCACTTGTCCGATACAAGCTTAACAGAATAACGCACGAACACATTAACAAGGCCTTATTCAGTCGGCGTAAAACCCTAACCAAACCCTAAGGAATTTTCGAAATTGTAAATGTAACAAATTCAATTATAACAGATAACTGTTACACAACATAATCAGTATATGAAATCAATTTAACAAATTTAAACATTTAATCAAAATTACCTGACAACGAGCAACAACGTCAAAGTGCTTGGCCAAAATGTCAACGAGTTTACCCTTACCTTCATCACCCCACTGGCAACCCAATACTCCGGACACCTGACCCAACGACTCGATTCGGGCGGGTATTTGACCGGTGGTTTGTTCCACATTCACGATCGGAGAAGCTGAACATGTAGTAATTAAAGAGCCATTTCGAGAGTGAAGACGGTGGGGATTCAGGTGAAGAAAGGAGCGGCGGAACGCGGTGGTCCGACCGTCGCCGGTGATAAACCTCGACGGCGGTGTTATAGGGTTTGTGTCTAGCCTGACGGAAGTGATGTTCATGGCTGCTGAAAAGAATAAGAATAGAGTGAAATGGTTGGTGGCGTAGGTTTTCAAGAGTGTTTTGGGGTATATTGCTTTTGTATGATTTCCAAAATTATATTGGATTTTTTTTAATTTCTTGTTTTTTTTCCTTCTTTAGCTTTCATATGTTGGTACTTCACTTCCTCTTTTAGTTGTTATACTTGTTAGTTAAATATATCTTTGTCGTGAAACAAGTCTGATAGTTAAATAATAAGAGTAGACATGTAGGGAAAAAATGAGAGATTTTATTAATAAGGTGTGTATTACAACAATAAGATGTATATATAAGAGAAGATAACTTGGACAATAAGTCTAATCTATATTAGGTATTGATAACCACCATAATATATATTTATAACAATGTTGAACTTTATAGAATTATTGTCATGTGTTTTTTTTATAAAACGAATGTTGTATTGTATTGTATTGTTTTCTTTATGGGTATTTTATAGTGTGTAAAGGCCGGTCCAAGGAAGGAGGCGAGATGGACAACCGTTGAGCCCAATCTCAAGGGGCTGATTCTTTTAAAAATAAATTCATATGTTCTATTTAATATTTTTAGTTTATACATCCATTTATTATATACATCAAACATTTGTTAGTATTATACATCAAACATCTTGACTATAGTTGGAAAAAGCATTTCAAGACAATGTGAAGGTCTAGGGCCTTTCTTCTTCTTCTTCTTCACGTGTCCTCTTGAATACAAGTAAATCCAGACTTTCGCATTCTTTATGAAAGGTACTTTCAAGTTGAAATTCGGAGATTCCCTTTAGTGAAAGGATTTAAGCTACATCAAGTAGAGATGACTTTGTTTCTAGACTAGCCTATCTCAAAGGCTCAAACTATACTTTTAACTTGGTTTAAATTCGAGTTGAGCTCGACTTGGCTCGGTTGTGATTTAGAGCCCATTATTTTACTTGTCTAGATAGACCTCAGAATTCTCAAGGATTCTTGAAGAAGGCCAAATAGCGCTTGAGATGCTTAGGGTAAACATTGGTTCTTAAGCCTACGTGATGGGTATATAAATAAAACGCAAATTGAATAATCTTGGTTAAGGGATGTACGGGTCATTTGAACTTTCATTTTAATCTATAAGTTGCGTAGGTTGTTTTTTACTAAATATTTTTTTTCTTTTTCAAATATATCTAAAACGAAGAGAACGGAAATAAAAAGAGAAAATCCGGCAGGGAATTTAGAAAAGTGTGTCACTCATGTTTTGGTTTTCCTCACCCTATGTTTATGTTTATCACTCTGATCACATTATGATAATACATTGCCTTACAGTCCCCTTCACATATCTTCTACTAGTAGCATACCAATTTTAACAATGTCGATGATATGTTCAAATGGGTAGACTCAATTAATAATAAATTAAGGATTTATTATTATAATAATTGTTTAAATATGGGCTTGAATGGTTTTGGGCTTGCTTATAGGGCTTAAGCAAAGATAGAGAATAAATACCATGCTCTTAGCCCTAATGACCTTTCACCACAACTAAACCTTCAAGCATACACAAACTCCCTTTCATGATTTCATCTCAAGACACAAAAATTTGCAAGGATTAGATCTCATCTCACCAACTTTGTTCAAGATTTGTTTTTAAAAAACAAGGTGTAGGAATTATTCTTTGGGCAAAATAACATGTGTATATCATAATGTAACATAACCAAGTCACGATATTATGTTAGGGAACTCTGTAATCAAGGACTCTGTAAAAAAGAACTAAGGTTGTGCATTTAACAACATCAATAATAATAATAGTTTGTGTTGTAACCCTAACTACAACAAACTAGGGATGAGCTTGGTACATTGCCCATATCAGTACCCGTTTATTTGGCGAGTGAGTTTTTCGTTATAGAACATGGAAAAATGAATAAAATAGGAACAATAATACATATCCCAACAAAGTTAAGAAATATCACTTCAATTATACCATTTATTTGTAAAATAGCATATGTATATCGTAATGCAACATAACCGAGTCACAATACTATGCCAGTTTTTGTTGAAACATAATCTGATTTGGGTAAAATAACATCTGTATATCGTAATGCAACTTAATTGAGTCACAGTATAATGCTAGGGGACTCTATAATCAAGGACTCTGCCAAGAAGACTCGCGTCGTGCATGTAACAACATTAATAATAATAATAATAATAATAATAATAATAATAATAATAATAATAATTTATGTCACATAGTTTTTCATACAGAATTGAAATGATATAATATAACCCTAAGTTACCAGTAACAGTGATGAAAATATATACTTGAATCATATAGATCAAAACATGTCATGTCGATTCAATCTAAAAAGTGCAGAAAACAACAACAATCGGCTGATTAATCCTAACCTAACCGCAATGAACAACTAGCTAAACCAATGAAGATGTACGTACCGAAATCGAATATCAAAAGCAGGCGAGAAGAGAACAACTGTGTGTGTTTTGGAGTGAAAAAATGAATAAGATAGCGGGTTTTAAACAATGGAAAAGATTGAATTGTCGTTTTCGTCCATGCGCTTTCTGTTTGTTAAACACATTAGTGGGGCCCTCACGTGAATGAGGGACAATTTTTCGTTTGTTTGTGGAAGACGAATAAGCTTTCTGTTTGTTAAACCCATCTGAGGGCCCCTCACATGAGGGATAATTTTTCGTTTGTTTGCAGAATACGAAGGAAAGATGAATAAAAATAGGGGGTTTTAATCAATGAAAAAGGTTGAACTCTCATTTTCGTCCATGTGTTTTCTGTTTGTTAAACACATAAGTGGGCCCCTCACGTGAGGGAGTGACAATTTTTCGTTTGTTTGTGGAAGATGAATAAGCTTTCTGTTTGTTATCAGAAGGCCCCTCACATGAGGGACACTTTTTCGTTTGTTTGTAGAATACGAAGGAAAGATGAATAAAATAGGGGGTTTTAAACAATGAAAAAGATTGAAATGTCATTTTCGTCCATGTGCTTTCTGTTTGTTAAATCCCATCAATGGTCCCTCACGTGAGGGAGGGACCATTTTTCGTTTGTTTGTGGAAGACGAATAAGCTTTTTGTTTGTTAAACATATCAGTGGGCCCCTCACATGAGGGACAATTTTTCGTTTGCTTGTTTGTAGAACATGAAGGAAAGATGGATAAGATAGGGGGTTTTAACAATGGAAAAGATTGAACTATCGTTTTCGTCCATTTGCTTTTTGTTCATTAAAACCCATAAGTGGGCCCTTCACGTGAGAGGGGGACAATTTTTCGTTTGTTTGTGGAAGATGAATAAGCTTTCTGTTTGTTAAACCCATCAATGGGCCCCTCACATGACGGACAATTTTGTTTATAGAATACAAAGGAAAGACAAAGATGAAATGAGATTTGGGAATTAGGGTTGTGATTTATTTCGGGAGAAAAAAGACAAAATTGGCTCTCACGTGAGGGGATGTTAATGGGTTTAACGAGTTAACAAGGTTAGCTGGGTCAGGTTAAATTACAAGTAAAAAACAAAATTATTTGACGAAAATCACAATTTAAAACTATTGGACTAAAACTACAGATTTGGTCAAACCGCAAGGACGAAAACCGCAGTTCTCACAATGGAAAATGACTAGAAAACCCATATTGACCAGAACGTGCAATGAACTGTTCGAGAACCGTTCGGTGGGAAGTTCGTTTATGTTAATTTGTTTAATAAACGAACAAACATGAACAATAAAAATTGTGTTCATTTAATTAAACGAACGGATATGAACACATGTTTCGTCCGTTCATTTTATGTTCATTATTTCTATTTGTTTACTTGTTAATAGAAGATAACTAAATATTATCTAGATGAATAATTTACTTAGTGAAAAATGTAGGCAATGTAAAACTCGACCATGCTTATTCTCTCGGATGATTGGACAAATGAGTTTTAGATTTGTATAAGATTTTATTGTGCCTAAATGGTCGTATATATCCGAAACCAAATTTATAGTTTATGTATTAGACAATTAGAGCATCTTCAATAGGACGTCTAACGAATAAAACCTTATTAAATTGGCAAACGCACACATATGCACCCTCTCCCTCTCTATTATCCTCTCTCACGATCACATCTATGGACGTTAGAGATAGAGATGTTGTTAGTACATACACTCATTTGTTGAATAAAGCGTCTGTCTCATGATTAGTTAGCAAAAGTAGGGTGATCGATTACTCAATTGTGATCAAGATAAGTAGCCGAACACACGTTGTTGCCAAAATGATCCTAATTTAATTTAACTAGTAAACATTCGTCGTGTTCAGACCCACCACCATGACCTGACCCGACCCGAATTCCAGGGTCTTCTACACATCTCCTAATTACCTCTATTAATATGACTCCAAATTAGCATTATCTGGTAATCAACATTTTCAATCCACACACTAAATCACTATGTCTTCTTCCAACAAAAAGTACCAAATCAGACACCGAAACCCTAACCCTAAAACATCCGTCTTACTAGTAATCGACATGCAAAACCACTTCTCCACAATCGCCCAACCAATAATGTGATTCAACTTTACATAATGTTGGGTAATTTCTTGTATAATATAGCAAACTTCAACATAACTTGGATGCAAACGAGTCTGGTGAATTACTCAAGATCGGTTTGTGAAAGAACTTGATTGAGTCGAGTCTAAACGAGCTCGAGCTATAAATTCATCATCATCATCATCATCATCGTACTCAGTATATCCCATCAATAGCAAAGCTATGGTAGGGTCTGAGGAGGGTAAGATGTAGGCAGCCTTACCTCTACCCCATAGGGATAGAGAGGCTGCTTCCGGTGAAACCCCCGGCTCGATAGTAGTTTTGCATCAAGCCTTGGACATAAGGCACATAGCACTCACTCATCGGGACACCGGCTGACCGCAAGCACGTACCCTTATCTTTCAGCTATCAACGCCACTACATGATGCCTGATTAACCGTCCGTCACTTTTAACGTTATTTTCATGAGATTAGTAAAATAACGTCAAAATTAGTGCAATTTCACTTTTGCCCACCCGAGGGTTCACACATATATACATCATATGTGCGCACCGCAAGCTCGAGCTATAAATTACAAAGTTGTAACTTATGACTTATCCACTCATAATTTTAATTTTTCCAAACACCTTATAACTTATAAGGAGATAAAATAAGCAATCTCAAGCACCTCCTTATTCTCCGTTAGTTTATTACATACATTCGTGATTTATTCACCATCTTTGACCATCATCCATGGTTCATTGTTGTCAAAAGATACCTTAAACATCAAATCACGCTAATGCGCTAAGTCTTGATTATGTATTTATGTTGATGAAACAAACCGCGTGCAGTAATATCACACATGATCAGATTCAAATAAACCACACATCGAATTTTCTATATGTTCCTACATATTGACATAGAAACTCACTATCACAAGTGGGATCTTGGAATTCTTAATGTCTTACTCGGTTCGTCGACTTTCTAGAGTCACCACACCTTAAATTTACATCAATTGTCAACTGTGCTAGTTTTCTTTACATGAACACATTTTCATAACATACGAATCATTTTTAATCCATCACATCCTTAGACGACTTATGGCACACTGCGCACATAAGTTGTATTTACCAACATTTGAACACCTATGATGGCGACTTTGAGTCTTATTTTCTAGCATACAACGTTGTGCCTCATCATCTCATTCACTAGTATATTGATGATGATACTGGACATAAATATAAATCTCTATGTTAGTTACCCAAACCAAAAAATCAAATCCAATCCAAACCATTGGTATCAGTTTGCTTTTGTTCATTTTAAAGTTTCAATTTTTTTTTTGGAAGTTTTATATAATTTACTATAAAACGATTACAATAAAGTGGCAGACAAACGGGCAACAAGCTGCGCCGCAACCCCCTTTTGAATAGCAAAGCCAATCCTGCTAAAAACGAAGCTTTGAGACCTAGAAGCTAAAGAGGTTCCGTGTACGACGCGCTGAACCCTACTCAAAAATTTCACAGCCTCTGGAGCCAGAAAACCAAATGTATCAAAGGCAAATGGTAGAAAGACATGTTGATTATCTAAACAAGCTTTCTCGTGTTTAACAACTTTGCCCGATTCAGCCTTCAACGCAGCCTGACCCACAACAAACCCACGGTCCCTGAGCCCAACAAGAGGAGACACTCCTGTAAGATCCACACAGGCGTGTTTCCCCCCTGCCCACCCGAACACAAGAATATCAGCTGGTCGTAAAGTAGACCTCCCTTCAAGAGGATCCGTGAGAAAGTTAACAGGGGCCTCCTTTTTAGCAGAAATCCCTGCCCGTTTAAGAACATCACACAGAACATCCCTAACCAGATCATGTCTGTATTTAAAGCCAGGCAATTCTTTGCAATGCACCGCATGGTCACCAAAAGAATCCAAACAGACCTTGCGACAAATTGGGCAAGGTTCATCCGTCGGGAACATAGGGATCATTAACCGGTACTTAAGGATAGCCCGATACTCCAAACCCGACATACGTTGGCCTAATCCTTTAATGGGGATGGCCGTTAGAAAATCCTGAGCCCGAGGAGCCCGAAGGCATTCAAACACCGCCTTTTGGCGAGGGGATAGATCAAACTTCACTTCTAAACTCTTGACGATTCCACTAAATAAGGCACTCGCCACAACATGTTGGGCTTTAGGGGGGGCGGTGTCCTTATTAGAGAACGCGCTAAGATCAAAATCTGGAAGTGAAGTACGTAAACGATCCATCACACACCCATAATCAGAGTCCAACCCATAAATATCACAACCCCGAAGAATATGGTCTTGCAAACACCACGACTGTGCTCTCGAAGCCACAAAAGCATATGTAGATACATCCTCGGCCGAACAGAGACCCAACCCCCCATAACGGATCGGAAGTGATGCCAACCTCCATTGGAGATCCCCAAAGAACGGACCTCCACAAACCACGATGTCCTCAATCGCCCTTCGAAGACCATTGTCAAATATAGAAACAGCTTCCTCCACATACATAGGTTGGCATGTTCTCAAACCGAACAAAAGCTTGGCGACTCCCATACATGAGCGAAGCAAAAGAAGCTCGCATTGAGGATCCCGAAGTCTTGGGAAACAGCTCATCAGTTCCACAGCGCTAGATGCCCTTTTCATAGCCAAACTGCTGATAAACCCCGCATCCTGGCTTACAACACCACCAAGGAGTTTCACGCCAAGCACCGGCCTTCCAATCCCGCAAGGAAACAACCCCTCCTGTGCCTTCATCCCATTGCATGTTGGCCAAAATAACTCTGTTTTCAATCGTATGGTCAAACCGTGAATAACAATCTGGCTCACGCTTTGACTAAAAAAACCATCAAACCTGATACATGAACACTTATGCAATGATGATGGAAGTAGTAAACCAAGTGTTTTACCATTTAAGAGCTTAAACAAAATTAATTTCCTTATGAGTTCCAAGTATGGTCTATAAGAAGAAGCATAAAATCTTTTGATCCATATAAACAATGATAGTGTCTTGAAAGTAAGAAGCATTCATATGCTATAAGGAACTCACTCTTTCACCTTTTTTGTTGAAGAAACAGCAAGGCAAGGTACTAACCATTGTAGCCAAGGATGCCTCCATAGCTGGGGAGTATAGATTCGAATAAAATGATTGGTTTCAGAAGCTTAAAATGCTATATATATGGCTGATAGATTAGCTGCAACATGGTCACCACACACCATCACCATCCTCATAGATAAGTCAACTGTCTTCTTACCAATATAGAATACCCATATATAAATTCATATTACCAAACTATGTACACAAACGATAAGCCATCCTTCAAACTCAAAAGGTCAAAACAAACAAGAATAACCATCCATATCCAAAAGAAGCAACCTTCATACATTTTATCAAACAAGTAAATAAAAAAAGACTTGCTAATCTATCTGTAGTTGGTATTCTACATCTTAAAGCAACTATCTCCAAAATACTAACCGATGTAACTAGTTATTACACAAAACGCCTATAGGCATAACAAAATATCTAAGTATCATTTTATATCTAAACCAAAAAAAAAACTAAACCTTTCTATATTGCTCAACAAGAGTAAAGCCTTCTGCAACTGTGTACCTAATCGAAGACAGATTCAATCACTTATCTAGTTAACGCATAAACATCAATGTTCTTACTTTTCTCTCCCTCTCTGCCTTTTCTGCAGCCGGAGTTTTCTTCGATTTGTTCAATTCAGCCATCACCACTTTCTCAATGATATCTATTGAGTTTAAAAACTTCTTCTGAGGTGTCAACTCGGAACCCCCTTCAGCGTTTTTGGCGATGACAGATAAGATGATTGGAACCTTTCCCAATGGGGACGGTTTAAACATCTTTGAACCTAATTTTGGTTTCGGTGTCACAAAGGAAGACTCGGGCTCAAGCCGAGCACCTATCAATGAATGACCTCGACCAGCAGACGGATAAACCGAGATTGGGCTCCCAGTGACCGGCCCGTCACCAACTCTCAAACGCCCTCTTCTCTCAATCACCTAACATAATAAGTTTCCAATATATTAGCAACAAATCAACAAAATTCAACTTGAATTAATGCAACATTATAACACTATAATTAACAAATATTTTGATATCCAACTAATAATCATAAACTAATAAATCAAGAGTCTAATTGAACTAACAGAACATAATAATAATAATAATAATAATAATAATAACAAACCATAACTCAACTGATTCAGTGTCTAATTGGAGACCAAATAATAATTGCAAAGTTAATTCAAGATAACACAACATACCCTAACCACGTGAGTTATATCTTGAAGCGGGCTGCGTGGATATCAATACGGCAACACACTTTGTGAACCGGAACTACCACCTCTGCCTCACCGGACCGGCGGTGTATTCTGGCTCCGGCCACCACTTCTAGAAGCCGTCATTGGAGTTCCGAACAGTCCTCCGACTCCAGCCACCATGGTTCATCAATCTTGAACGAATTAGTTAGCTCATTGACATCAAAATCTTTACTTTTCTCTGCCATTCAACTACCTTTTTAGCAACAGAATCTTCTTTATCGTCTTCTAGTCTTCTTCTTATTCGTTTTATTCTTGTTCTTGTTCCGGCATAAGAAGCAGTCGTCGTTGTCGGAGGAATAGTATCATCTTCATGGTCATCATCACACCAGATCCTTATTATTTCTGGCATCTTTTGACTAAGGATATGTAACCAATTATTAGTCTTTTATAATGTTTGGCAAATCAAATCTTTTGTAACCCTTTATAAAATCTTTTCTTTTCTTAAAACTCACTTTCGAACTTTCTGTTAACAAAAAATTAGAGTTAAGTATGGTTTTAGTCCAGATTTGCTCATGTTCTCTCGTTTAGTCCATAAGAATTTTTTTTTGCTTTTTTCAATATAATAGTTTCTGTAGGGGTATGGTACTAAAACCCGGTTCTACGACCCTAAATCTATTATGTTTGGCTTATTTCATTACATGGACTAATACGATGTTATTGGGCCGAGGGGGTTTTGTGGAGGTAACCCTAACTGGGATAGGCCCATTAGGGTACCATGATGGTGGCCATGAGACTCTATATAAGGAGGTCTCCACCTCCTTATCATGGGGTCATGCTCAGTAAGAGCCACCACCACTTTTTGTGTCTGTGAACAAGAAATCCTCAGGATATCTTAGCAGTCGCCTCCACACCCCCGAAACCATCGCAGGTCTCACAGTTGCAGGTCACGGCATTGCAGGTCGCCGGCGCAGCCGCAGAAGAAGAAGAAGATCAAGACGTGGTTCGTTCATCTCGAAAATCCGTGGAAACATCGTCATGGATCAGGTAAGATTCATTTCGTGCTTCGACATTGGCGCCATCCGTGGGACGGCAACGAACTGCCCTTCGATCTTCATCTCGGCTGTCAGATCTCTCCCAAGAAAAACGCAGATCTGGAAGTTTACACAAAAAGCCTTAAAAGCTTGTTCCATTTAAAGCTCAAAAAGATCCATAGATCTAAAAAGAGGCTTCCAGATCTGGGCAAGAGGGAAAATCCGTGATTCGAATGATCAGATCTCCGAATCTGTGAATCTGTGATTCAGGATCTCCGAATCTGTGATGGTTTTAAATCTGCTCCGAATCTTCAGATCTGTCCAGATCTGATTTACAGATCTAGGTCTAGATTACAGACCTGGATTTTAGGTCTAAAGTTGCAGATCTGACTCTTAAATTGCAGATCCAGAAGTTACTAGACTTCCGCCGCCATGTACGCACGCCCGGGGGTTCTCACTCCGCAGCCGTGCATGTGCCGCCGCGGAAACCACCATCTGGGTTTTGCGCAAGAGACCTCCGCCATGCACACGCACTTGCGAGTCACCACTCTATCGCCGTGCATGCGCGCATCAGGCTACGCGCCAAAACTTCAAGGTTGGGAATCCTCCTAATATCCCATATGGCTACGCGCCAAGGTTGGGAATCCTCCTAATATCCCACATGGCTACGCGCCAAACTTCAAGGTTGGGAATCCTCCTAATATCCCATATGGCTACGCGCCAAACTTCAAGGTTGGGAATCCTCCTAATATCCCATATGGCTACGCGCCAAACTTCAAGGTTGGGAATCCTCCTAATATCCCATATGGCTACGCGCCAAACTTCAAGGTTGGGAATCCTCCTAATATCCCATATGGCTACGCGCCAAACTTCAAGGTTGGGAATCCCCCTAATATCCCATATGGCTACGCGCCAAACTGCAAGGTTGGGAATCCTCCTAAGATCCCATATGGCTACACGCCAAACTTAGGGGTTGGGAATCCTCATACCATATGTTCACGCATCACATATGCTCACGCATATTACACATGCTTACGCATCACATGCTCGCACATGTCACAGTCTACGCGCACGTGCATGCAACATCTGCACGTGGCGCGTGACATAAAGTAGCCCGTAAGTCGCCTCACGCGCTGGCTTTATTATTCACAGCTCATAAGACGCCTCGCGCGCAAGCTGTTATTATTCTACAAGCCCGTAAGTCGCCTCACGCGCAGGCCTTTATTATTCGAAGCTCATAAGACGCCTCGCGCGCAAGCTGTTATTATTCTTACAGCCCGTAAGTCGCCTCATGCGCAGGCTTTATTATGCTACAGCTTGTAAGACGCCCCTCGCGCGCAGGCTTTT
>NW_027502808.1:0-45677 GCF_021521415.1 Bidens hawaiensis
CGTTTTTTTATTTTTTTATTTTTTTCGAGTGAATGGTATCAAAATATAAGAATAATGGCAAAAACGAAAATATAAAAATATTTTTTTAATTAAATTAAAAAATATTTCTTTATTAGTTCTCTAGTTCTCTCTTTAAGAAGGAGTTCTCTCTTGATCCTCTCCATATATATATATATATATAATAATATAATATATATATAGGGAGAGGATCAAGAGAAAACTTATCTTTAGAGAAAAAACTTAAAAACTCCTAAAGAATTTTTTTTAATTAAAAATTAAAAAATATTTTTAATATTTTGTTTTTGCCATTATTCTTATATTTTCTTACCCTTCACTCGAAAAAAAAAAACCCTCTGTAATGCACATACGTATTACTGTGCGATACCGTTGTATTACACATGTGTATTACTATGTATTTTTAAGTTCAATAGTGTTTAATTGCATATATTCAATATTCGTGTATTGTATATGTGTAGTAGTGTTGTTATATATGGAAAAAAATAACAATAAAATAAAAGTCGATGTAATGCACATGTGCATTAACGTTGTATTACACATACGTACTAATGTGTATTCGATGTACGTATTAATCTTATATTGCATATATACAATAGTGGGTATCAAATATGTGAATAGTGTTGTATTCTATGCAATATAACACTTTTGCAAATATACAATGTACACTATTACACATGTGCACTACACCGACGAGGTTGCCGACAAGTTTTTTTTTTTTTGAACCAATAACATATAAGAATAATATAAAAAAAAACTTCAAAAAATTTTTTTTAAAAAGTTAAAAATAGTTTTATAGGAGTTTTTAAGTTTTCTCTTTAAGAGGAGTTTTCATTTGATCTCACCCCTATTTATATATATATATATATATATATAGGATCAGGATCATGTGAGAACTTTTTGGGAATTGAGAACTATGAGAACCATTCTAGATCACAAAAAAACCCAAAAAATAAAAAAAAAAAACTAAAAACAAAAAAAAACACAAAAATAAAAAAAGTAAAAAACCAAAGTTCTTAGTTATCATCCCGGTTTCTATTCAAAAAATTCTCGATTTAGATAAAATTATAAATATATGTATAGTATGAACATAAATGTACACATATGTTTTTTTAATACACATATTTATAATTTAAGATAAATGATAATGTACATATGTATAAATTTACGTAACTAAAGATTAAATGGAATTATACATATGTGTATAGGTATAATACGATTTATTTATTTTTATGAAATCGGAATGAAATATAAGAATTTTGGTTTTTTTATTTTTTTAAAATTTTTGTTTTTTTTGTTTTATAATATTTTAAATATTTTTTAGAGGTTTTTTTTAGTGGTACAAAATGGTTCTCAAAATTCTCAATTTGCCAAGGGTTCTCTTAGGATCCTTATCCTATATATATATTGTTTTCTCAAGTTTCGTTTCATGTATTTTATTTAATTCATATTCATTAAACCGACCTGGTTTATCATTTCAATGTATTTTTGTTCATCGTTTATTATTAATATTATACCCCCGACGATTTACGATCATCGTTCGTTCATTTTATATTGTTTTCGATCAATAAACGAAACTCTAAGATTTGAAGTATTTATTAGAGTTAAACGAGTTGCGAAAATAATCCAAATATATTAACTTTTAACAAGTTTATATAACATTTGAAAGGCTGAGGTCCATAACTTAAATATAATTTCTTATTTCTAATTTAAATCATGCTTGAAAGGTGAGGAACTAGATGTGTAAAATTTGTTTAAAATATAATAAAATAAAGAAAACCCGGCTCGTCCCCTCCCCAAAACACCGTTTTTCCAGTCAGTAAAAATCCGGCAACTTCAAAAATCCACACAACCTTGTATATTATCTCAATTAAATCGTCGTAACGGTTTAGGAACTTAACATTTAACCCGTAATCATTGATAAAAACGTATATTAACAACAAATTTACGCGTTTTGAATATGTGAACCTCGTTTAACTATCGAAAATCATTTAAAACTCATTAACGAATATTAAAGCATAATCGTTTCAAATGATAGTATATATAGGGCGCTATCTTCAAACTAAACTCGTCCCTATCATCAAACTAATCTATCATACTCTCTAAATGACCCATTTTGACTTCAAATGTCCGATTCCGGCTGTCGTCGTTTACCGTCACTCCGGCACAGTTACAAGTACTTTTTATATGCATTTGAATCTTCTTGAGCCGTAGAACAAAACCCCCAACGCTAATTAGTTAAACATGGAACGATTGGAATGAATTAAAACCTAGAGTTTGAATGGTGAAAAAGATTAAGTTGATGTTTTATATATATAATTTTTGTTATATTCTATAAACAACAATTAATTAGGCTTAGATCAGTTGGTTAAGTTGTTAGGAGCGTGGGTGTGGAGACCCGGGTTCGAACCCGAGCCATGACCAAATCTTTTAATCATTTTTTAAGCCTTTTCCTTTACATAATAAATCAAATAAATATATTAAAAATCACTAAAAATCAAATATGATCTTTTTAAGTTAAATAAATTATTTTTAAATTAACTTTACCAAATTCCATCCAAAATCCAACTTCCATATTTTCGTTAAACCAATAAAACTAAATTATATTTCCGATTATGTTATTAACTTTAAATCGTTAAAATTGAATTTTATAAATTCCATCACATTAGATTTAATTCATTAACTTTTTTTTCATTGCATTTAAATTCGTTAAACTATATCTCATTAGCATTAACTCGTAAACTTTGATTAAGTAATGTTAATTCGTAAATCTCAACTCGTTAACTTTAAATTCGTTAGATTTAATTCATTTGTTAACTTTAATTAAACAACTTAGTTATATTCGTTCGAGATAAACATTACCAATTAAAAAAATCCGTGCTTCGTATTCTCCCATATTAATATTAAATTGTTAATTAAATAATATTAAAACAATATAAATCGTTAAATCCGTTAAAGTTTAAATATAATATTATAATGCCATAAAATCCATAAAATATATCAATATCCCTTTTAAGTAGGTTATTAAATTAACTATGCAGTCCCGTTAGTTAGATTTTTGTTTTGTTTTTCAATTATACTTCGTGAAGTTCGATTGCTTTGATTACGTTAACGTGCTTTCACTTTTTATTTCAAGTTGATTTTCAATTTCGAGGTGAGTTTCTCACACCACCTTTTTAACACTTTTATTACTTTTGGGGGTAGCATATGTATCCTAATTACTCAACGATTTATCTAGTCGGCACAAAACCACAATTCGTTACATGGACCTGTGTGTTTACTTGCTTATTTGCTTACGTGCGTTGATTTCAAGTGGTTGCCTCAATAAGTATGATCATACGCTCCCCTTTGCGCTCAGGATCATTGTTTCGAGTGGAAAAGGGCCTCATTATCCGAGTACGTTGGTTGTTACCAACTAGAAAAGGAACCTTCGTTTGCTCTTTACAATCAGGACCATTGATTCGAGCGTAAAAAACCCTTTCATGCGCCGTAGTTATAATTCTCACAAGTTTCATGGAATTGTATGCTTTTTACGTATTATATCAAGCTGTGTGAACTCACTAACTATCATATAGTTGACATTATTTTATACATATGCTACAGGTATTGTTAGTAGAAGATGACACACAAAGAAGATACTAGACTTAGGTTATTCAAAACAAATGGACACACTGCTTGTTGTATTTATTTTCCTTATATTACTTATTTCAACTTGTGTATTTGAAGTATTAATGAATTAATGAAAATATTGTCACTTAATAGTGTCACATGTGTTTTGAACAATCTGTACGTCACACACGGGCGTTTCCGCTTTAGCCGGGTTGTTACAGTAGACTAAGTCAAACCCAATCCCAATACGAACATATCAAACTAAAGAGGGTGGGAGCTATTAGGCTAAATTCCGAATGATTCGTTAGAGTTGGAAGTTATATTCAAAACAGGGTTGACGAAGAACTGATCCACATCTTGGATAAAACCGGTTTTGGCGATCTGACCTTAAAAGAGACATTAGGATTGTAAATAATAATAATAATAATAATATTAATATTAATAATAATAATTAAAATAATAATAATAATAATAATAATTTTTGATTCACTAAACTTTGGGACTAGAAGTGGAGCAAAGATAAGAAAAAGAAGACAACTTTGAAGAAGAATCTCGATTAGTTGTACCCCTCCGAAAAACACCCTTTCCAAAATACTTGACAAACTTGTAAACACGTTATTGAGCTTGTGGATCTAGTCATAATACCGATACATTTAGTTCGTGATAAATCAATACGTTAAAGGAATATTTTATTGATGAAGGATGAATACATTAATGGTGAGGAGAAAATCCGGCAGCATAACTTTACAATGAATAAATATGGCACGGATCTCTATGAAAATTTCCTATGGAAGGCCTATATATAGGCAAGTCTCATTTGTTGTACTGTATTAACGAATGCGGCCTCTCATTCTTAACATTCGTAACGAATGAGGTCTTCTATAGCGAACAACCTATACTTTAACGAACAAGCCATCATTCGTTACACTGTAGTAACGAATGTGCTTGAATAACGAATGAGTGGATGACAAATGGTTGAACGAGTGAGTTTAGCGAATGGTTTCTGTAGTGAATGAATTCACATTAACGAATGAGTGCATGAATGATCAGTTACGAATGACAGCTGGAACGAATTAGGTGAAACTGATTCACGAATGAACTACCAACTGACTAACGAATTAGCACTCATATTAACGAATGAGCATTCATATCAATCAATAATGTCTGGAAATCCAAACTTGTCCAAATATTACCTATTGACAACAAACTTAACACTATCCAACTTGGAATCCAATTCCGAACCTGTTCGGACTCAAACCGAACTTCAATTGCACCAAATCCAAAACAAATTCAAACCAATTCAAATCCCGCCATATCCATCAATTCAATCAAACCTCAATTCCAATACAATTCATTCTTCAAAAAATCAGTTAATCTCAATTCTCATCATTCCTAAACCTCTAATAAACTTAATTCAATCCATTTCAATGTAATTAGTCTCAGTTGAAAACCTCTGTTTCAATGATACTATTAACTATACTGAATTCTTCCAATTGATACTAATTCAATACAATTACAGAATTAAATCACCGAAACAATACGTAGTTCAGATCTCCAAGCTCTGATACCAGTTGAGAGAGCGTAATGTGAGCCGGATCTAGATCTTGTGAATACAACGTATTGTTTGGATTCATTGGATTACTGTAATGATTACGATTAGGAAGCAATTACGTTAGTGTGTGTAGTGTGCGTGTTCTGGAGTATTTTGACAGAGTAACCAGAGGGAATACGATTATGGAAAAAACTCTTTATACGTTAGAATACTTTACAAGTATTTATAGAGATGACCTTATTCGTTAAGACATACCTTAACAAATGAGTCATTCATTACATTAAACCATACGAATGTCCTTTAGTCATTTGTTAAACATACATTATACGAATGGCCCTATATTCGCTGTCTCATTCGTTAATCAAGGTTAACGAATGACACTTACATTATGCGAATGTGACTCATTTGTTACTAGGTAACGAATGAGCCTTACAATTAAGGCGAATGGGCTAAATACATATTTACCAAAATGCCCTTTACATTATAAACTAATATAATAATCATATAAAGACCGAGACGCTCGATTCGTGTATCGATAAAACCGACCACCCACACACCAAAACCTTTGGAAATATACTATCTTTTAACGTATGCAGCATTTCACAACGTGGGTGGAGAATTGATCTCTCGATAAGCATATTCTTTATAAGTTGAATCCTGGCTAAGAGTGTTTATACATACAACATAACACGTATGCCCAGATATAAAGCCGAGTGTGTGTGAATATTGCAAGCATATGACATTTTGCATAAGATGAAGCTCATTATAATAAACCATAGTTTCGAATATCATTACATACTAACATGTTTTGCTGGTATGAATTACCAGGACTTTCTGAAATTTCTCGGGATGTTTAGCTTTGGTTAATGTGTTGTTCGAAGAATTTGTTCAAAGTTAACTTGAGGATAAAGCAAGGTTCAAGTGTGGAGAGATTTGATGCATATGAATTTATACATCTTTTCAGCACAAATATATCTCCAAATAAGCGTAATATCGGCAATTATATAAAATAAATAACCACTAATTTTTATAATTTCTATCCCTATGTAAATATAACCTTAAAAAAATGAGTTGATATACGAAGAAAAGCGGAGAAAAACTGTGAAAACGGAATTAACACACCCCATGGTGAATCAAGGCGTGACCATGTTAAGAACACATGAAGAAAAGACAGAATTTAGAAGTCACAAAATGGCCATGTTGACATCAAGACACCCCATGTTGAAATAACAATAGGAAAAGACAAAAATAGAAGATTCTAAAGCTCAACGTTGCCATGTTGAGCCTCAACACGCCCATGTTTATTGTACAAGATAAAAGACAAAAAAAAGACACTTTCAAGCACACCACGGCGGTGCCCAGAGATCAACACGGCCGTGTTCTCTCTCCTCTATGCCATATGACAACGAGCAATTAATACAATAAGACAAAATGATCAACATGGTCGTGCCAAGCTCAACACGGGCCGTGTTGAGTGCCCAGCTTAGCCTATAAATTTAATGCTCATCCACCACATTGAGGGACTTGGAAGAACACTTAATACACTCCACTCACTCACTTTTACCACCATTAATAAGGGAATTATCCCATCCATTCACCATGTGAAGATTAAGGAGATTAAGCTCTTGGAAGAAGTCGTTAGCATCAAATATTAGTCATCCAAATTGTTTAGATTGTTCTAATTTGAACATGTTTGTATCTATTACTTTGATGTCTAACATTATGCTTATCATTGACTAAACTTTCATAGTGTTATCTTGGTTTATAATGAATATTAATTGAAGTTTAATAATGTTGGTTAAACGTGCGATTGGTTTACACAAAGTAAAGGTTATGATGTAATTATCACTTTACGAGGAATGTTAAAATACTCTTAATTAAAAAATACCCCATGTTCCGAGCTTGACAATAAGCCGGGGAAACGCCACTCTTGTGAGGCCATGGATAATAAACTTTAAAGGAAACACCAAGTACCGAGCTTGATGATAAGCCGGGAAACTACCATTCTTGTAAGGGCTTAGTTAAAAAACATAAATCCTAACATGAATATGGACCAAATGAAGTATTAGTAGTAATTAATCATCTTAAAATGGGAATGTCGACAATGTTGTGAAAATGGATTGTTGATGTTAATCCACTAAAATCAGCTAATTACTTGTCAAGTAAGTGTGCAACATAACCTATTTTAAACAACTCTTGGATGGTTATTGCATGAGTTTTATAATTGTCCAAGAGTTGTGTGGGTTAACAGTTGGTAATTCAAGGTTGATCCTTTACAAATTAACTAATCTTAATTGGTATTTGAATTATAATACAAAGGTTATTTTTACTAAAATATCAAAGATAATTCACTTAGTAATTTAAGGGATTGTCTCATCTTTAAAGTAAGTTATCTCATGAGTACTGAATATAAACCACTTAGTTACATAAAATGATGTTTTAGTGGAGATCGTGAAGTTATGGATATATCTTTCTTTAATTATCATGGAATAATATGACTTAGGAATAAGGTGTTATTGCCATATTTAGTTAACAAAGCAAGTTCATATCACATGTGTACTAATTAATTGTTAAACCAAGTTAAGAGTAGTTTTAACAAAGATGATACCCTTTTATCCTTGATCACTCTATAAAATATAAAAACCTAAAAATATTGTTTTTAATTTATGCTTTTAAATTTCTTTTAAAATTTACTTGTCAAACCCAAACCACTATGATCTTTACTTCTGGTTAAAATAAATACAACGATTTAGTAGTAAAAATCAAACAGGTTTGTCTGTAGATTGATACCTTATTCTTACCTATATTATACTATATTACATATACGATAGGTACACTTGCCTATTTTTGTGTGATTTAGTTAAGATAAAAATCATTTTTATAAATTTAAAACTTGACTTTGTGTGAAACAAATCTTTTTAAAAACTAACAACTTTTCATACCCACCTCACGCACACATGAGAATTCAAAATTATCAAATGTCAACTTTTTCTATATTGATAAAAACTCTATTTCCATGCAAAATACAATAACTTCATCATCGGATATTAAAGTTGATTGTGACAATGTTGATGTTGGCATTTTTCATGATATTTTGGATGAAATTATTGATATTGTTTCTGATATTGATTTTGTTAGTTTGACTAATGGTTCTTGTCTTTAAAATTATGTAAATTTAAAAGAGCATGTTGATATGAACATACCAAGTTGCTCATAATCAAGTTGTGAAACTAAGGATAATTCATCAAAAAAGTATTTGAGAATGATAATCAGGCTAGTACTTTTAGTAAATATGTTCCACCTTAAAAAAGATAATTTTCTCAAACAAATAATCACATAAGGAATCCTCAATCTTACAACTCCACTGATGATAACTGCCATAGTCATAGAAAATAAACTGATGTTGAGTCTTATTAGATAAATGCTTTTGAGGATCGTGGTCAGAAATTTGATAGGAAACACAGTCATGATCCAGTCTTCCAAAGATTACCTATGCTACACCATCAACATTCTTGTGATTCTGATGAGTATTATGGTGTTCAAAGTAGGAAATGCTTCTTTGTTTGTGGCAATCCATCTCACCTTGCAAGACATTGCAAGCACTAGTTTAGGCAACAAAGAGCCATTCACAAGCGGCTTAATCAGTCCCGATCAGCATCTGCTAGCAGCTCTGGATCAAGGATTGATCAAGCTGACAATGAAGCCAGTGAAAAGGATGTGAGATCCACGGTTAATAAAGTCAAGAAGAAGAAAAACCTTTTTGGAGAACTAAAAATGACAAGGTAAAAAGGAATCTAAAGACTGCAAGTCTTAGGATTCACCAAAAACAAATTTAAAATAAAGTAAAGAAAACTCCAAAATTAACAAAAATAAGGAACAAGCTTTTGCTTAGATTCCTAACGACTATTCTTCAAGTGATGACTCGCCAAGAAATAATATGTTTTTAGGAATAAAATAAATTTGGTTAATTTGTTGTTAACCTTCCCGAGGCAAACTTGTCTCGGAACTGATGTCTAATTAATTACTTATGGCATGTAGGGTCAGTCAAGGAGGCCTGTAAATAGTATCAGGTACTTAGACAATGGTTATACCCGACATATGATGGGAGACGAATCCTTACTTTTTTGATGTTCAACCATTTGAAGGGGGATCCGTATCTTTCGTGTGTGGCATGGGAGGGAAAATAAAAAAGACAGGAAAAGTCTCAATTGGCACTCTCTGCTTTCAGGATGTTAACCTCATTAAACAACTAAACCACAATCCGCTCAGTGTCTCTCAAATTTTTGATAAGAAATATTCTACCTTGTTCACAAAAAATGAATGTTTAATTTTAAAAGCTGGTTTTCAAGTCCTTGAGGAACAGATTCTGATGTGTACTCCGAGGCACAATGATGCTTATATATTAGACTGGAGAAGTTCGTATTCACAACATACTGCTTCATCTTTAATATAAAAAGCCTCAAAGAACGATTCATAACTTTGGCATCGACATCTCATCATGTCAACTTTAAGAATTTGAACAGCCTTGTAAAAGGCGAGCATGAGAGGGGTTTTCCTGTTAAAAATTTTCAACTATTGAAAAATGTATCTCGTGTTCAAAATGCAAACAACATGAACTCCCTAATAGGCACAAAACTGTTAATTCTATAGAATCTATTCTTCAACTGTTACATATTGATTGTTTTGGACCAGTTCATTGTTTGGTGATAGGCCAAAAACCCAATTGTCTTGCTGTTACTAATGATTTTTCTCGTTTCAGTTGGAGTTTTCTGCTATAATCAAAAGATGAAACTTTCCAGTTCTTGATCAAATTCATGACTCTTATGGAGAACCAAACTGACAAAAGAATCAAAAGTATTAGAAGCGATAATGGAACGGAATTCTGCAACCGAACGGTGAATGATTTTTGTCACTCCAACGGGATTGAGCGTCAATTCAGTGCCCCGTACACTCCATAACAAAATGGGGTTGCTGTAAGACACAGTAGAATTTTGATTGAAGCAGCAAGAACAATGCTCTCAAATTCAAAGCCACCAATTCTTTTTCTAGGGTGAAACAATCAACATTGCATGCTTTGTCTAGAATTATGTGCTAGTCAACAAACGTCTGAAGAAGACTTCATATGAAGTCTACTACAAAAGCAAGCTGCAACTCAACTACTTCAAGACCTTTGGATGTCCATGCACTCTGCTCCATACGGATGCCAATTCAGATTTTAAGTTTGCTGAAAAGGCAGATGAGTGTTACTTTGTTAGATATGCTACCAAAAAAATCGTTTATTGGGTTTACAATAAGAGAGTAGGAGTGATTATGGAATCTTTTAATGTTTAATAACAAGAGCTCAACAGATAAATGCTCGCACCGGTCCATATTGGATGTTTAATTATGACTACCTGTTTAATCAGTTTCATGTTTTATCTACGCCTCTCGTTACAACTGCTTCAGCCCCAGCTACAATGTCTCAGTCTATATTAATTCATGCTCTTGTAGACAATTTGGGTTGTGTTGATGTATATGGTGGTCCTCTTAATAGAAATGCATTATCTATAGTTCTTAAATCGGCTGGAGTTAATCCATTACCTCAAGAAGCAGATACAACCAATGAAGTTCTTGATGAATAATATTCTAACTCCGGTTCTTCTTATATGTCGGCTGATAATAATGATCCAAGTCCCATAGAGCCTGTAGTTGAGCTTCAGGTGTGGTTGAATCCATACCCATATCTCTTCCGTCAAACAATGTTACACCCACTACTGCTGAAGATGCTGTTGCAAATGCAGTTCCTTTAGGTGCTTCAAACATAACTATTCATGTACCATCATGGAAAATCTTTGTGATGGTCCTATTGCTTCAGAACATGTTATCAACCAGAAGAAATTTAACCAACCACTATGTTCTAACCAATGCCCCAAGAATGTTTCATCCCATTGATAACTTATCTGTTGAATTATAGGTGGATCCAATTAGCATTCACAGATCACATCTGACTGAGAACATCATTGGATCTCCATCTGCTAGCATTCAAACAAGAAGCAAGTATGAAACTATTAACAAATGTCTTTTTGCATGTTTTATTTCTTAGGTTGAACCTAAAGACTATCCTGTTGCTCTCAAGGAGAACTCCTGGGTTGAAGCTATGTAGGAAGAATTACTTCAATTCAAAACGCTCAATGTGTGGAGACATGTGAAGAAGCCGTGAATAAATAGACCGATTGATACTAAGCAGGTTTTCAGAAACAAGAAGGATGATAAGGGTTAATTATTCGCAATAAAAGAGATGAAGACTGCTTTCTTGTATGGAAAGGTGAAAGAAGAGATATATGTCAAGCAACCACCAGGTTTTGAGGATCCTGATCGTCCACACTGTGTCTACCGTCCACACCAAGTTTTGAGGATCCTGATCGTCCACCGCCCGCTTGGTTAACCACGTCGCTAAACTCTCCGATCTCCTTCGTGCTGAGAATCCACCACCGGCTATCAACATGCCACCCCCGGATCCCCAACCACCACCTTTATCACACCCCAACTTATGGTGGAACATGCCGGGGCGCGACATAATTTGTATCATAGCTTAAAAGACGCTAACTAAATTGCACATGTTAATATCTAAATTATTCATTTCATAAATAGTTCAAGTACACAAAAAACACGATATTGTCTCAACGGAAATAACATCACAATTAAATAATTAAAAATAAAATCCATCTTTATTCGTCATGCATCCTAAGGTCCAATCTATTCTTTAACTTCTTTCTTCATTCCAAAAAGCTACCTACGTCATGCCTAAAAATAGATATGTTTGTCAACATAAAGTTGAGTAAGTAATCACAATTTTTGTATATAATAGTATAGAAAATGACAATTCCTTGCGTTAAACATGAATAACCACAACTAGCATAACAATAATATTAAAAGGCCATTTCCTTTGTCCCAACAGGTCAACTTACTCTAGCAGCGTATGATCATACTAATGAGGATGAGGATGAGATACCAACAATCATAACTCAAAATAAACATATAGTCACAATTCACACTTATCAACTAATCTAGAAATTTTATATCTACGCAAATAGTGGAATTGTAGTGAAAATGATATTTTATTCACTTGTGAATGCATAACGCTCCCAAAATGTCAAACAATAACAAGGAGGATGTGAATTAGTTACCTTAACGGGTGAAATGAATGATGAGATGATAATAAAAGTTAAGATGACGACGATTGTGCTCATCGAGATACGTCAACAAAAACGCCTTAGTTGTTAACGATAGTATTAATAAACGAAGAAATGACAAGACATATAAGGATATGAGATTTGATGGGATATTATTAGTTTTATCATTGTTATTGTGGTTTATAATCGGCTTGAAAGATTTGGAGTATTTTAGGGTTTAACATTATATTTACTATTTATTTATTTACTATTATTATTACATTAAATATTATTAGTATTAATATTATTATTTTGGTATTTATGTTGGGTAAAAAAAATAAGTAAGTATTTTATAACATTCCTCTATATGTATATTTTGATGTGGAACCATTTCATAAACGTTGTGTAATATTTTTCTTTATATATGTATTTATAAATAAAAGAACATTATAAATAAATAATCAAAATTAATTATATATATATATATATATATTGATGAATAGGATTAACTTTTGAGGAAATGTTGAATCTATTATCGGGAAAAGTTAGAAGAATATTATTATTGGAACGTTAGTTGGTAAATCGTTAATATCATGTTTATAATATCATGTTTATTATAAGAATACTTGTATATATATATATATGTATATATATATACATACATATATACATACACACACACACACATATATATATATACACAAACATATAATTAGTAAAAACGCAGGTTTGAGGACAAGAGAAACAATATTCCGAGGTTCGGTTTTATAAAATAAGGTTCTTTTAATATTATATTATAAATAAAATGATTAAAATAAAAGAATAAAAAAATAAACAAAACCGGGCCAGGGGGTTCGAACCCGCCCCCAGGCCGGCTCACAAGTTTTACAATAACATGCACCTGCCATCCAGACAGGTGTCTAACTCAGATATCAAACCAAACAATTAAATATAAATGCAGATTCAAATGTTCATATTCAAACTCATAAACCCTAGATTTCCCAATCAGTTTATTTGGCCCACGTTTGGTTAAATTGATTTGGGGGTTTTGTTAGACGTTGAAAAATGAACTAAAAGCATATATCAAGCACCTGAAACGTTAAAGGTTTGATGGTGATTGGAGAGTTAGGGTTTTCGGCCAACTAGAATTTGAAACAGGTTCTTGACGGCTTTATAACTTGCAATTAGGTTAGGGATTTGATACGTGAAGGTGTATAGAGTGTGTGTACAAGTTTAATTGAATTATATCCATGTATTTATATTGCTTTTGGGTTTGTTTAGACTAGGTATAAAATTGGTCGTTATAGCAGTTAATTTACACCAAATCCATAATTAAATCGTCAGTGAGTGTCGGTTTGTGGGTAATAATTGATTTGGCAAGTTCAAATATTGATTATACTCGAGAATTACGGATCAAGAAAAGGGTTTGTGGGTGGGTGTCAGCCGAGAGAGAAAGTGGAGGGAAGAAAGAATTTGATATTTTAAATTTTGTAATAAAGTCCTTCTAACTTTGGTTAAGGGTGCAAAGGTAATTAAAAGTTTAGCTGAGCTATTTGTGCCAACTTCTAATAGTTATTATCAAATTAAATTAAGAGTAAATACAATAAATAAATAAAATATTAAAAAATTTCGGGATCTTTTTATTGATGAAATACCCGACTTAAAAACGGATCGGGTATGATTAAAAATACTAGGAACATAAAAACCTGAAATATTACAACCAGCAAACGAACACCCACATCCACCTAAAATCACCCTACCTTTCTTCGACGGATCCGACCCTATTGGATGGATTTTCCAAGATGACAATCACTTTTCTTACTACAACATTTCTGTAGGCGAACGTATCTCCCTCACTGCCTTCCACTTCATTGGTGATGCACTCTCTTGGTACCAACATCTTGCCAATATTGGCATGCTTGGTAATTGGATCACATTCAAGCATGAGCTTGAGTTAAGGTTTGGCCCTTCGACATATGAGGACCATGAAGCCGCCCTTTTTAAACTAGTCCAAACATCCACTGTCAAAGCATACAAAACTGAGTTTGAGAAGATAAGCAATCAGGTTGTTAGGTTGTCTTAAGAGACCTTGAAAAATTGCTTCATTTATGGTCTTAAACATGACATTCAAACCAAGATGACACTCCATTATCCGACCACCCTCCACCAAGCCAATGGACTTGCGTCTTTAATTAAAGACAAACTCAATAGTGGGACACTTGTCTTACCGCCGACAACCCTACCAGCACAAAACGTGTTGGAAAACACTTCAAATGCAACACCTCTAACCCCTAAACGCTTGACACCAAAGAAAATGCAAGACCGTCGTACCATGGGACTCTTTTACAATTGCGATGAGAGGTATCAACCGGGTCATCATTGTCAATCGCCTAAATTCCTTTTGTTGCAGTTCACCGATACTCCACCATGGCCTGGTCTTCATTACAAGACTGTTTATGTAAGGCCCCGAGCCCCGGGAACCCCACAGTTGGTAATCATTGAAAACACTTGTAAAAATATTTAAACTTAAAAATGATTCATTTCATTGAAATAAGCAATTCAGAGCATAATTCAGCAGAAAACATAAATAATAAAATAAGTTCCCAAAACCCGGGAATTTTGCCCAAAATTAACATAGTTATCTTTAAATAAACTTTTCAAAAATAATTGTTTAATAGTAAAACTTCAGTTCCAGTATGCCCTTCACCGTCCAAGTAGCTTCGTGCACGTCCAAGCGATAAGGCATCCTCTTCCTAACCTGAAACTCACACTAACATGCACACAAAGTCAGCTTGAGCTGAGTGAGTTCAAGTTTTAAGTAAATAATATCAGTAAACAATAGTTATGATAGTCATACCAAAAGTTTTTAAAAAGTAAAAGGGTGCATCCATCAAATCATCATTACTGAAAACTAAACATCCTCATACATACATATACAAAATGTATATGTAAACATCCTTTCAATTACATCTCTATATATATCACAGTATATATATAACATCCACGTATAACATCAGCGTCGAGCAAACGTACAACCCAAACACGTAACATCAGTGCATGCAAACACAAAGTAGGCATACACAACATCAGTAGTCGAAACGACTACAACATCACCAGATATAGGCCAATAAATAATGTATATGCATATATATATATATATATATATATATATATATATATATATATTTAACATCCCAAGGCCTACCATATGCTAGCAAGTCTATATAAATTCGTTTAAAACCTTTCATCATGTAAGAAAACACTTAGGTGTGCATGCTAGCCCAAAAGTAAAAAGAGTAAAAAAGGGCATCATGAACTCACCTGAAATCAATCAAACACTTGCACGAGCTAGGAAATTCCTAAGTGCATGATCACAAGCAAGGGCCTGTAAATTATACACAACACGTTACTAAACTAGACCGTAAGAACACTCTCTTGCCTAATGGGCCGTTCAAGCCCAAAACTTTGGCCCAAGGCCCAACACTTGGCCCAAGGCTCAACAACTTGTCCCAAGGCCCAACACTTGGCCCAAGGCCCAACAACTTGGCCCAAGGCCCAACGCATGGCCCAAGGCCCAAGACTTGGCCCGAGGCCCAACAACTTGGCCCAAGGCCCAACACTTGGCCTAAGGCCCAACGGTAATCAAATAGGGTCGAATGCACGTGTAATAAACCTTAAAACCATTTGTTAAACGAATCAGCCCCAAATGGACCAAATCCCATTTTAAATCTTTTCATTCATCAAGATTATGTCACCCGAGTTGATAGGGTTGACGGCTACTTTTTACAACTCTTACTTTAATATTTAAACGAAAATTCGCATACCGCCAACTCGATTAACGAAACACTAACCATAACAGCCCCAAGCATCAAAAAAATAATTTTTCCACAGCCCTTAAACCCCCCTAGGGTTGTACAAACTGATTCGGTCGGTCACCCGATCAATTAACGCATCAAACTCAACAATTTGCAATTCTACACCCGATAAACCCTAGTTTTGGAACTAAAATCGATTGACCGACCTAAACACCTCCAATGACCACGAAATTTTAATATGATGTAAATGCCATACCTGGGGATCTTTCTACACTGGAAACTCTAATTTTTATCCACGGGAAGTGGATCAATTACACCTTGGCCGAAAATCTGTCCAATGAAAAGTTTTGGCAAAATTGAGCATCAAAACGATAGGGGTGAACAAAAAGAGTGTTGGGGTTTGTAGTACATACCTTGAACTACTTCTAGGACTTGGAATCGATCAAAAAGTTGAAGAAAGGAAGGGAGGGGGTGGCTGAACCTGGCCGATCGCAATCAGCAGCTAGGGTTTTTTTCTTTTTTTTTTGTTTAAGATATAATACAACATGTTTCATCCAAGTCCCTCGAATTTGCAAGATTTGGCGCCTTGTAAGGAAGGTTAAGTGTTTTTAACGTAGCAGGGATAACGTAACGGCTCCCGAGAAACGTCGGTTAAGTCCCGAGAGTTATACATATACTACAATCTTAAATTCTTGAAACCGGAATTAACGGGCGTTACAAGTCCACCCCCTTACAATGGGATTCGTCCCCGAATCCCGATGCGGCAGGAACATCTGCGGATAATGCTTCATCATCTCGTCTTCGGCCTCCCAAGTGGCCTCGGAACCCCTACGGTGTTTCCACTGCACCTTCACCTGTCTAACCACCTTATTCATCAAATGTCTCTCCTGACGGTCAAGAATAGCAATCGGTTGCTCAAAGTAGTTCAGCTTACTATCGAGCTCAATGTCATCGAGAGGCACATGGGCCTCTTCGTCCGCTAGGCATTTCCTCATATGGGACACGTGAAAAGTAGGATGAATCCCCGCGAGCTCCTCAGGCAATTCCAGCCTATATGCTACCTCACCGACTCGGGCCAATATACGGAACGGGCCAATAAACCTCAGACTGAGCTTCCCCCTCTTTCGAAAATGAATAATGCCCTTCCAGGGAGAAACTTTTAACATAACCCGATCCCCAGCCTCAAACACAATAGGCCTTCGCCTTTTATCTGCATAAGAATTCTGACGATCCTGTGCGGCCTTCGTAAATGCTTTAATCTTGTCGAGCTTCTCAATCGTAGCCTCGACAACCTCTAAACTACCCAACTGCTTTTTTCCAATGAAACCCCAACAGACTGGAGTCCTACACCTCCTACCATACAACATCTCAAACGGTGGCATCCCAATCGTGGCGTGAGAACTGTTATTATACGAAAACTCCACCAACGGTAAGTGACGGTCCCAACTACCACCAAAGTCGATAACACAAGCCCCCAACATATCCTCGAGAGTCTGAATGGTCCTCTCGGAATGGCCATCCGTCTGCGGGTGATAAGCAGTACTGATGAGGAGTTTGGTGCCCATCTCCTCGTGAAACCTTTTCCAAAACCTGGAGGTGAAACTCGTATCCCTATCCGAAACAATAGATACCGGCACCCCGTGCCTAGAGACGATCTCACGAATAAACACATCGGCCAACTGTTCATAATTAAAAGTCTCTCGAATCGGCAAGAATTGAGCGCTCTTGGTCAATCTATCCACGATTACCCAAATGGTGTCATAATTACCCCTAGGAGTACGAGGCAGTTTAGTCACGAAATCCATAGTAAGATGCTCCCATTTCCACTCAGGTATTTCCAACGGCTGAAGTTTCCCAAATGGCTTCTGATGCTCGGCCTTAACTTGTAGACACGTCAAACACTTACTCACGTACTGAGCCACCTCAAACTTCACCGCATGCCACCAATAATTCTTTTTCAAGTCTTGGTACATCTTGGTAGCGCCCGGATGAATGGAATAGCGCGACCTGTGCGCCTCATCCAAAATTTTATCTCTGAATCCCCCAAACCTCGGTACTATAAATGACCATCCTTATATTTCACCCCGTCACCGACGTCTTCCAACAATTTCTCCTGACCCCAAACACGTTCTAACATAATCCATTCCACTTGAAATGCTTCATTCTGGACGTTGGCTATTTGTTTCAAAATGTCGGGTTTGAGAATAAGCTGGAAGGATTTCACATGAATCGGCTTCGGTCTCTCCTTCCGGCTCAACGCGTCGGCCACCACGTTAGCCTTACCGGGGTGGTACATAATATCCAAATCATAGTCCTTAATCAACTCCAACCATCGACGTTGGCGCATATTCAGTTCCTTTTGTTCAAAGAAGTATTTTAAACTCTTATGGTCGGTATAAATAACGCAAGGAACACCGTACAAATAATGTCTCCACAACTTAAGCGCAGACACCATCGCCGCCAGCTCCAAATCGTGGGTAGGATAATTCGCCTCATGAGGCTTCAACTGCCGGGAGGCATAAGCGATGGCTCGACCTCGCTGCATCAAAACACACCCAAGCCCCTGATAAGAGGCATCAGAATACACCACCAAATCATCGGTGCCATCAGGTAAAGCTAAGATCGGGGCATGCGTTAATCTGTTCTTCAAATCGAGAAAAGCCTCCTCCTGTTCCGTACCCCAAATGAACTTAACACTCTTCTTAGTCAGCTTGGTCAGCGAAGAAGCAATTTTCGAAAAATCGGGAAAAAAACGGCGGTAATACCCCGCCAAGCCCAGAAAGCTACGGATTTCAGTTGGAGACTTAGGAGACTCCCATTCATTCACGGCTTCCACCTTTGCAGGGTCAACCAGAATACCACTCGGGTTAATAACATGGCCCAAGAATTGAACTTCCCATAACCAGAAGGAACACTTAGAAAATTTTGCATACAATTTGTTCTTTCGCAGAGCCTCCAACACTTCCCTGAGATGACCAGCGTGATCGGATTCACTTTTAGAGTACACAAGAATGTCGTCGATGAACACAATAACCGAACGATCAAGCATCGGTCTACACACCCGGTTCATAAGATCCATGAACGCAGCCGGTGCGTTGGTCAAACCTAAAGACATCACCAGAAATTCGTAATGTCCATAAGGAGTGTGGAAGGCAGTCTTTGGAATATCTTCCTCCCGAATCTTCAGCTGATGATACCCGGACCTAAGGTCGATCTTCTAGAACCAATTAGCCCCTTGGAGTTGATCAAATAAGTCGTCGATCCTCGGGAGCGGGTACCGATTTTTAACAGTGAGCTTGTTTAATTCACGATAGTCAATGCACATCCGCATGCTACCGTCCTTCTTCTTAACAAACAGGACCGGAGCACCCCAAGGTGAGATGCTCAGTCGAATAAAGCCCTTATCGAGCAAGTCTTCCAACTGAGCCATAAGCTCCTTCATTTCATTCGGCGCTAGGCGGTAGGGAGCTTGGGCAACGGGTTTGGTGCCCGGTACAAGGTCTATCTGGAACTCGACCTCGCGATCCGGCAGCACATTTGACAAATCATATGGAAATACATCCGGGAAATCCCAAACAATAGGAACATCACCGACGGTAGCCACCTCGGTATTCACATTCATAGCATATGCCAGATACGCCCTGCACCCCCGCTGCATCAACTTCCCCGCCTTAAGCATAGATATGATATGTGGCGTCGCAACATTCCGATCACCGAAGACCGTAATTCGAGTCTCATCCGGGGCCCTTAGCCGAACGAGTTTCTGACCACAAATGATCTGAGCATCAACATTCGCGAGCCAATCCATCCCGAGCACCACATCGAAACAACTAAGCGGCATCAAATACAATCGCACCGGAAATCTATAACCAGACAACTCGATGGAACAACCCTTAATAGCCCTAAACACGGATACGGATTTTCCTACCGCGACCTCAACCTCAAACCCATCGACTACGCGCTCGGGTGATTTATCCAACAAGGAACAGAAATCGGTAGACACAAAGCTCCTACTGGCGCCCGAATCAAATAAAACTGAAGCCTGTAACTCATCAAGTAGGAAAGTACCTGGGACGATATTATACTACTGCATAGCTACACGGTCAACACATACGATTTCAAAGGAACAAGAAATTATAAAGGTGGAATGAAAGCTAAATAAGGAAAAAGTACCTGAAACGACATTCGTATCCTCCTTCGCTTCCTTCTTAGAGATGTTGAAGGCCCTCGCCCTGGCCTTCGGCTTCTCATCCATCTTCCCCCTTGAGGAAGTCCCCTGCCCGGACCCCCCCCCCCCCCCCGCCTTACTGGAAGGACAGTTTGATGCCAAGTGACCCGAACCCTTACAGCGGAGAACAGGTCAATGTCGGACACTCGAAATGGGGGTGTCCTACCTTATCACAATGAAAACAAGTGCCAGAACCAATCCTACATTCCCCCTTGTGCGGCTTCCCGCACTTCTTGCAATTACCGAACTCCGCACCCCTTTTAAACTCAGAAGTCTCAATCTTTACCCTATTCTCAGACGGATTAAAATTGCTTACCCCGGGCTTACCATACGAATTTGAGTTCCATGCATTCCTATTCTCGGGCGGCGGTAACTTCTCCCTCTGATCATACAGCGTACCTGCTAGAGTGACCACCGAGTGAAAAGAGTTCATGTCGGTTGTCAACACACCTCTACGAATATCAACCGGAAGCCCTTCACATACTTCTTAATCCTCTTGGTTTCGGGAGTAACCAAATCGGGATATAAACGAGCCATCTTGTTAAACTTGGTGGTATACTCCCGATGCGACATAGTACCAGCCTCCAAGGTCAAGAATTCCTGCTCTATCTTATCCAATTCATGCGGAGGGCAAAACTAATCGAGAACCAATTTCTTCAACTCATCCCACGTCATCCTCCTAATCAAACGATCACCCATAGCTTGCGCCAAGTTATCCCACCAACATAGTGCCTCGGATCGAAACGAGGCAGTAGCATAAGTCACCATATCATCCCCTTACACTTACTAACCCTCAGAACAGCCTCCATCTCTCTCACCCACTGATGCGCTACCAATGCATCTTTAGTACCATCGAAAGAAGGGGGTCACACTAATAGTCCGCACCTCATCTTCATCCCCACTCGGCATAAATACTTCCTCTTCCTCTTCTACCTGCACCTCCTTACTCTTCCTTTCCCTATCCGAACCCTTACCGACCAATGACTCCTCCATGGCCCTGACGGCCTCAGCAACGATCTCAGGAATGGCGCTATGGAGCACCTGGTAAACCTCATCCGCGATAGCCGCGCGCATAGCAGGATCTAAGGCGGGGTTATCCCCCTCCTCATGAATCGGGGTGTCCTGCTGGGAAGTAGGAATCTCACTCTAGGCTTCGGCATGTGGCTTACGACCACGAACACTAGAACCACCTCTCTTAGCTGCTCGAGTATTAACCATGACTTATCCCTACAAAGACAGAATTTTAATATGGTCAGGTAAAAGTGGCATTTAGAACATGTAAGATAAAGGTAAACTGCTAATGAAGTTGATCAAGTGTAATTAGTCGTTTACTTTACCCGCCCGTCCTAATTACCCCTGCCCCTATCCACATAAGCCTTCTATCTAACACTTAAACAGTTAATCACATACTGGAAACTTTTAAACTTAAAGGAATGACTAATAATCTAAAGTTACCTCTTGGCGTGCAGCTACTCGCGGTGGGCATACTGGTCTCTTTTCTTACAGTTCGAGTCCAAGCATTCGGGGATGCTCGGATCCCTCGAACCAAGGCTCTGATACCAACTTGTAAGGCCCCGAGCCCCGGGAAGCCCACAGTTGGTAATCATTGAAAACACTTGTAAAAATATTTAAACTTAAAAATGATTCATTTCATTAAAATAAGCAATTCAGAGTACAATTCAGAGTATAATTCAGCGGAAAACATAAATAATAAAATAAGTTCCCAAAACCCGGGAATTTTGCCCAAAATTAACATAGTTATCTTTAAATAAAAATTTTCAAAAATAAATGTTTAATAGTAAAACTTCAGTTCCCGTGTGCCCTTCACCGTCCAAGTAGCTTCGTGCACGTCCAAGCGATAAGGCATCCTCTTCCTAACCTGAAACTCACACTAACATGCACACAAAGTTAGTTTGAGCTGAGTGAGTTCAAGTTTTAAGTAAATAATATCAGTAAACAATAGTTATGATAGTCATACCAAAAGTTTTTAAAAAGTAAAAGGGTGCATCCATCAAATCATCATTACTGAAAACTAAACATCCTCGTACATACATATACAAAATGTTTATGTAAACATCCTTTCAATTACATCTCTATATATTTCACAGTATATATATATAACATCCACATATAACATCAAGTTCGAGCAAACATACAACCCAAACACGTAACATCAGTGCATGCAAACACAAAGTAGGCATACAAAACATCAGTAGTCGAAACGACTACAACATCGCCAGATATATGCCAAGAAATAATGTATATACATATATATATATATTTAACATCCCAAGGCCTACCATATGCTAGCAAGCCTATATAAATTCATTTAAAACATTTCATCATGTAAGAAAACACTTAGGTGTGCATGCTAGCCCAAAAGTAAAAAGAGTAAAAAAAGGGCATCATGAACTCACCTGAAATCAATCGAACACTTGCACGAGCTAGGAAATTCCTAAGTGCATGATCACAAGCAAGGGCCTGTAAATTATACACAACACGTTACTAAACTAGACCGTAAGAACACTCTTGCCTAATGGGCCGTTCAAGCCCAACACTTTGGCCCAAGGCCCAACAACTTAGCCCAATGCCCAACAACTTGGCCCGAGGCCCAACACTTGTCCCGAGGCCCAACTACTTGGCCCAAAGCCCAACACTTGGCCCAAGGCCCAACGGTAATCAAATCGGGTTGAATGCGCGTGTAATAAACCTTAAAACCATTTGTTAAACGAATCAGCCCCAAATGGACCAAATTCCATTTTAAATCTTTTCATTCATCAAGATTATGTCACCCGAGTTGGTAGGGTTGACGGCTACTTTTTACAACTCTTACTTTAACATTTAAACGAAAATTCGCGCACCGCCAACTCGATTAACGAAGCACTAACCACAACAGCCCCGAGCATCAAAAAAATAATTTTTCCACAGCCCTTAAACCCCGCTAGGGCTGTACAAACTGATTCGGTCTGTCACCCGATCAATTAACGCATCAAACTCAACAATTTGCAATTCTACACCCGATAAACCCTAGTTTTCGAACTAAAATCGATTGACCGACCTAAACACCTCCAATGACCACGAAATTTTAATATGATGTAAATGCCATACCTAGGGATCTTTCTACACCGGAAACACTAATTTTTATCCACGGGAAGTGAGTCAATTACACCTTGGCCGAAAATCTGTCCAACGAAAAGTTTCGACAAAATTGAGCATCAAAACGATTAAGGGTGAACAAAAAGAGTGTTGGGGTTTGTAGTACATACCTTGAACTACTTCTAGGAGCTTGGAATCGATCAAAAAGTCGAAGCAAGGAAGGGAGGGGGTGGCTGGACCTGGCCGATCGCAATCAGCAGTTAGGGTTTTTTTCTTTTTTTTTGTTTAAGATATAATACAACATGTTTCATCCAAGTCCCTCAAATTTGCAAGATTTGTCAACTTGTAAGGAAGGTTAAGTGTTTTTAACATAGCGGGGATGACGTAACGGCTCCCGAGAAACGTCGGTTAAGTCCCGAGAGTTATACATATACTACAATCTTAAATTCTTGAAACCGGAATTAACGGGCGTTACAGTTTACGATGATGGGAGAATTGATACGGGTCAACGGACCGGATCCATGAAGCCACATTTCCATCTAGTTAGTTAGGTTTGAATTAGTCTTGCATGTCAGTTGCTTGTTATTAATTGTTCTTTTACATTTCCATGTTTCCCATTTTTAGTTATCAGTCTTGCATGTTTCCCATTTCCTAGGTTAGCATGCATTTTCAAGTTATATAAATTGTACTAGAAATTCGTTTGGAATATAAAGAAAAAATTGCAATAAACTTTAGTCTATCTTCTTCTTCTTTTTTTTTCTTTAGAGTTTAGCCCACTTATAGGTGCCCATCATTATCACTAAGTAGAAATTTTAAATTGGTCATTGGAATATTAATTACGCCTCTATGCTGGAGGTTCAGAGTACGAAATATGTCCTCAATACGCAATGTTTTGTTGTTGGCCTTAATGTTCAGCCATCAAAGAAGGGCCCAGGCGTGTTTCCACCATTGCTAAGAAACTCGACTTTGATAACAAGTAAACGAAAATATCGCCTCATAATTCCTTTATTTTCAGTTGATGAAATATGCTTTGCTTGTCACAAGGCGTGTTTAGACATGTATAGGGAGCATGTGGTACATTATAGAGAGCTTACCTGGTTCAAGTATCGACAAAATATGGTTAAGGTTGTACTCTTTGACATATTTAGGCATGTCGGGATTTCTGTTAACAAAGAAGCATCTATTAATTTCTTGGCTGCCCGTTGGATGGATGTTCAACTCTTTCGCCCGATCAACTGACATTTTGGTTTTTGGATGGAGTGGAGGGAAACATGAATACGTGGATCTAACAAGGGTTTCCCCTTTGATGGGCTTGGGAAGTACTATTTTCACGGCCAGGAAGACTGCTCCAAAGGCTGCTTCATGCAAGTTGACTAACATAACATGACTTGTCTTGACAACCAACATGTATTTATACCTTTGCATTTAACACATTTGATTTCCTCGCACCTGAATCTGTGGAGCTACATAGTCAAGTCTAACACGTCCAAACATAGTAATGTTATGACAACGAGATCTATCAATAAAGTTTTTAAAGTATTAGTTTTTGCAATTCAAAAAAGGCTTGTGACGCAGCTTGTTACCCGTTTGCCTTATGTCTTAATAATGTAAACACTATAGTTTATTGAAATAATTTCAAATGAAAATCTATCATGCGATTTATTTGCAAGGCTCATCGGTTGAAAACGAACAACCCTTTCGAATTTGGAGTTTGTATACTAAAATTTATAATATTATAAGTTCAGGAGACTTAAGGCTTCAGATGTTGTACATTATGCTCCATATGTTGTGCCATGCAGTTTAAATATACCGCTCTTCATTCTATCTGTACAAGTCTATTAAGCAGATGACAAGGCATCTCACTTTTAAGCCACGTCTCCCTTGAAAAGCAGTGATTAAAAGTTGGATTTGCTCTACCACCGCCACATCTTCATCTTCTCACTACTCTGATTTGAACGACATTAACGATCTCTAAGCGCCTTCGTCCAGATCCACCGGAGCCTGTGGCGGTCGGTTCATCCCTTGTCAATCTTTTTCATTACCTATTGTTCCCGGGGTGAGATTTCAGAACCCTAGGCAGTGGTGGTGGTGGTGGTGTGGTGTCGCATTGGTCTGGTGGGGTATGAACCATTACCTGTTGCATTTGTTCTCGGATTATCAGTGTTGCGACATGGAACTGTCGTTGGCGGTCACGATTATGCATGTTGATGACCTAAAGAGTGATAAGAGTTGTAACGTTCGTCAATTTTCAAACTCAAAAACTCGACCCATTTTTAATTTTTCAGTTTTTGCTTGTAAAGATATATATATATATATATATATATATATATATATATATATATATATATATATATATATGTGTGTGTGTGTGTGTGTGTGTGTGTGTGTGTGGGAGGGGGGGTGTGTGTCACATTTGAGCCAAAACAAGGTACACCTCAGTACGTATTTACAGATTAAGCAAATAAATGCCTTTTGCATAACAAACGAACGATTAATCGAACGGGTCGGGTTATGACCCAGATATCTCGGGGGACCATCTATAAGTGATATACGATCTATACAAGCTAAAACATTAGAAATATGGCCTTAGTTTGATAGCAAACAAGTTAAACGAAAACCTGCTCGTTTAACTAACCGCTATAGATTTAAACGCGAAAGATAGTTACAAACCAAGTATTGTATCATCCGTTAAGCCGATAAAGACTTACCAAAAACTTATTTGAAATGTTTTAAGCGATCCGTGAAAATATTTTTGATTTTTACAAACATATAGTATGTTTTTATAATTTTACACAAAACTAGCCGAAAAACACTCGTTTTCGCACTGTTTAACGCACCCGATAATTTTTTCGCGCCAAAAACCGAACCCAAACTAAATTTGGACTGGGCTTTTCATTTTTGGGCTTGAGAAATCAGAAACTTAGGCCCAAAATGGGCCCATAAGCCTTCCGATCGGACCACACACCCCACCCCCCATTCTTTTTATAAAACTTGTTTTGCAAGTTTGTTTATTCATTCTAGTTTATAAAAGTTGAGGAACAAGCAACTGCAACCTGATTTTTCCAGAATCCTTCAAATAAGTAACTTTTGTACTTGTTTAACCTTGATTAATACCATAAAAACATGTCTTAATTGCTAAAAATCATTCTTAACCATGTAAAAATTCCAAAAATGGTCCATAAATATTTTTTGAACATACACATAGTAAGGAACCTGTTTTGATAGTTTTTTTGGCCATAATCACGGATTAAAGGGTTGAAACGGCTTTTTTACGGTTCAAAAGTTCGTTTTTGTGCACTAGCCGAAACCCTAAGTTAAAGGGATGTTCTATTGATGAAACCTGCTTGGTTTGTGATATAGGACTTTTATCTAGCTTGCATAGAAGCACAGGAACCTGAAAACTTGGTTAGAAAGTCGGAAACGAGCCAAACCCGCTAAGGTAATGCCAAAACACTCGCTTACGGGCTGTTTAGGTTAAGGTTGTGATGTGCATATTGTTAGGCCTTGAAATTTTTCAAGGTCATCAGGGACCATGTCAATGAGTCCCTGTTTAAATTTGGTAATTTTTCGACCATCCGAGAATATTTGGCGAATTTATTACCGAATTGGGACGTTTATTTGGGAAAAATAGCTAAATACTTCAAAAATTATGAAATTTTTCTGGGAACTCATATTTGATGTATTTTTATCACATATGAATTTTGGGATCATTTGAAGAAGTCTAAAGGTGTTTTGTGTATATGCGTTCGTGTGAATTTTTATAGCCGAATTTGAGTTGAAAAGAATATCGCACGAGCTTTTTACATTCTGGCATTGATACAGGTTGATTTGGGACATGATTGGAGTATTCAGGAATTTTTGTGGAATTTTTGGAAATTGTTTGGGGTAAACAGACGATTTTCAAACGAAATATAGCTGATAAAATGAATTTTTATAAATTAATAAATCAATAAATGATTCCAGAAATATTTTTATAAAAATCTACATATTTTAATTGATAAGTGATTTAAATTTTCATAATTTAATGATTAACGGTTAATTAATTATGCTAATTTGAATATTAAACAAATTCAGTTTTTATAAATACCCGGCAAGTTTGCGACTAGCGAACCTGCGGGAATATCAAAACACCAAGAGTGATCAAAAATCAAATTTTCGGATTAATTAAGTAAAAAATAACTTTTCTATGAGAAACCTGGACAATCCGGGTGGATTGTGCGCGTTTCTTCTCAAATCAAACTGAATAAACGGAAACGGGCCCCGTGGCTAATTCGGGACCCCAGTATGTGATCCTTCTTTATAACTTAATCATTTTATTAACCAATACATTTACCCAAGCTTATTTTCTCATAACTGTTTTCTGAACGCGTAAACGAACAACTTGGCCCAGCTGGGAAAACGGGAATCTGAGCCAAGTTCAGTTTTAAGTATTAGACATTGAACAACATCACAACCTAAGCCTATTGCCACTTTCTGGGCGTTCCAGCTACACCCAGATTAGTTATACAGCCCAGTTTAGTATTGAGATTATAATAATATTAAAATATTAATATTATTATAATATTGATTATAGGAACTACTGATAGCCGACCGAACAAACCACGAGTTGATACAGTACTGATTATCTACTAAACCATGAGTTTCATGACCCCACTCTTTAAACAGTTTTACGAACTTTTGGGGTGAAAAGCATGTTTGATTACATATACATACCTGAAACATGTATTAATGTGAATTATCTAAGTGCTAACACACGAAAGTCCCCACTTGCACAGTGATTAACTTCGAGCCGGTGGCTTGTGAATAGTACTATTGGTTTGACAAACCCAAACGGAGCCGGCATGTATTGCTGAGACTATACCCCGTTTGCACATGACCATAATTATACAACACGCTATTTAGTGTTAGACATAGCTACTTGGGGCATGTTGTGGGCGGAAAGGGGCCACAGTGGTTGATTGAGCGTGGGAAATGGATGCACGCAGCACATACAGTCAAGGCTTCACTGTAGCTTAGCATAATTACATCATTTACATACATACTTATTTCATGATTACAAGTGTTGACTTGTGAATACTCATTACTGTTTTCTTGAAACTCTTGAAACTCACCAACTCTAGTAGTTGACCCGTTTTAAACTGCTTTTCAGGTGTACCTAAATCGGAATGATTTGGTGATCTGTTACTTGCCCTAGGTGTGTGGTTGATGCTATGTGAATAGAAGCAAGGATACTAGTAGTAAGATCGTATAGTTAACGAACTAGTTTTGTTTGAATCACTAGACTGTAAAACAATAATAGAACAATGAAATGTAATAAATTGTAAATTAGTTTGTAATGTTTCTTTATAAACAATGTGTTGATACCAGAGG
Organism: Bidens hawaiensis; assembly: GCF_021521415.1. Classification (NCBI taxonomy): domain Eukaryota; kingdom Viridiplantae; phylum Streptophyta; class Magnoliopsida; order Asterales; family Asteraceae; genus Bidens; species Bidens hawaiensis. The sequence goes on from NW_027502808.1 coordinate 28,837, forward strand.
TGTCTGTTACATTCCCGTTTTACGCTTCCGCATTGTGCTAGTAGGGGTGTGACAATATATATATATTACAATTCATCTTCCAACCGTCCGTTGTAGCCCCGATTTTCAAGCGTAATATCCGGCAGCAAACAGAAAAGAATCCGACAGCCCGAAACCCCCCTAAGTCATGTATATTAACTCAATTAACGACTAATAACAACAATAACGAATAACGGCGGCCTTAAACAATAATTAATACTGCGTTAAAACATTGTATATTATACGTCTGATTAGCATAACCCGCCGGAAAATGCGTAAATGCAATTAACGAGCATTGAACGCCCTACGCTCCAACTGGACTTATAAATAGGACCCTAAACATCGGCTATACTCATCCCAACCATCAATTATATCAAAGATGCTCACGGTAAACCGCAAGGTACCTTCTAAACCCCGTCTCCGGCCACTCGTCGTTCACCACCTTCCCGTCACCTCACAAGGTAATTAAGCTATGGTTTTGCATCTCATTAACCTGTTAAACGAAAACCCTAACATGATTTACTCAACAATAAACAGCTTAATCGATTTGAATTATTAGGGTTTTTCATGAAGAAGATGAACTCTTGTTATTGTTTATATATTTACGTTTCTGCTTTTAAAACAAATTTTCAAGCTATTCTGCTCATTGTTCACTTGGATTTGAAACTCAAGACCTAGGTTCGAATCCGGGTTAGCGCGTTTGCTGTATATATTTTTTTAAACCATTTATTCACCATTAAAAATTATTAAAAAAATTAAAAAAAACCTTTTTCAAATCAAATAAAATTATTTTATAAAGTTAGTTATAAATTATATTCTATTATTTTTCACCTAAAAATCAACTTGTTCGTTTGTCAAGTTCGTAAAACCCGATTTAAGACTTTATTAATCATTCCCCACGTTAACCTTATAATTTCGTCCGATACCTTTAAACTACACTAAAATAGTTGTTTTAAAGAAATAATAATAGAACGTTAAACCGGTGCTTCGTAGAATAATGATCCTCATATTAATGATTAGTTATTAGCTGACATGATATTTAAAATTATAAACGTTAGCCTATATGTCGTTAGTCGTCCGTTAAATATTAATTCGTTAGATTTAATTCGTTAACTTAACCAGTCTTCGACACATATTTCCCATTTAAAACATACATTATAAAATCTAACTCTCATATTAGTGTTAAATTATAACTTAAATAATAAACATCGCTAAAACTTCGTTAAACTCAAATATAATATTATATTATAAATTTACATAAAATGCTAATAAAATATACTATAATCCCTTATTTTAATCATTGTTTTCATAAATTCCGTTAGTTAGCCTTTAAATATTTGTATTTATTTATAGTTCGAGAAGTTCAATCGTTTCGGATTCTTTAACACACTTCCGGTTGCTTCGGTTTTGTTATGGTGCTTTTGGCTTTTATTACAAGTTTGTCTTCGATTTCGAGGTGAGTTTTCTCACACCCCCTTTTTAAACGTTTTCATAATTTGGGGGTAGTATATGTATCCTATCAAACCTCAAGAATTACAATTTTGCTTACAGACTACAATTCATATCATGGACTTGTGTGCTTACTTGCTTATTTGTTATATACATGGATTCAAGTGGTTGCCTCAATAACCCTTTGCACTTAGGTCCATTTGTATCGAGTGGAAAATGGACCTCATATCCGAGTACGTTGGTAGCCCCAACTGGAAAGGACCTTCGTTTGTTCTTTACACTCAGGTCCATTGCATCGAGTGTAAAGAATCCTTATGTGCTCATTTCACAAGTTCCATGGAATTGTATGATTTTTAGGAATTATATCAAACTGTGGGAATCTCACCAGCTATGTTCATAGCTGACTTTATTTTATGTATATGTGTAACATCCCGAAATTTCAAAGTGATATTAATTATATTACTTACTAATAGAGGGAAAGTTTACTCGGGTTGTCAGGAAATAAATAATAGAGTAGGAGTTGGTATGAGTCGGGCTAGTGTTGGATTAATGGTGACGGGTTAAATGAGAATGGGCCTTAGGTCCATGGGATTTCAGGGATATAAATATCCCCCAAACCCAAAAATATCTTCATTTCCTTACTTTCTACACACACACTCCAAAAACACACACACCATCTACACCGCCGCCGGGCCGAGGAGAGGAACGGGCAGATCCGAGAGAGAGAGAGCGATTAGTGTGTTAACAAGTTAAACGAGATCCAAACAAGCTCAAAAATGTATGATTCTTGATCTTTGAAGTTTAAAGATCCAAGCTTTTTAGTGTATAAGCGACCGAAAATGGTTGGGAAGCGTAGTGGGTGATATTGAACCATAGCAAGGGTGTTAAAATCGCTCAAAATGCTGGACAGAAACCGAACAGCGGCTGATCTGGACAACTTCGCCTGCAACTGGGCAACTTCGCCTTCAAAGCGATGAACTTCGCCTGCAAGCTAAGTTCGCCTGATGAACTTCGCCTGCAAGCTAAGTTCGCCCGATGGCAACTTCGCTGTAAAGTTAAGTTCGCCTAACTGGTAACTTCGCCTGAGGCCAAGTTCGCTTGATGACAACTTCGCCTGAAGCCAAGTTCGCCGGATGGCAACTTCGCTGTAAAGCTAAGTTCGCCTAGCTGGTAACTTCGCCTAAAGCTAAGTTCGCCTAAGGTTAACTTCGCCTAGAGCTAAGTTCGCCCGAGGGTTAACTTCGCCTAAAGCCAAGTTCGATTAGAAAATAAATTAAAAACGATAAGTAAAAGTAAGCTAATACTAGACCACCAGATTAGATCAGGCGAGTATTGATACGTGTAACTTGTACAGTCAGCCGAGCTCAGTTAAAGAAGGGATTTACAGATATCAGAGGAAGAAGCAGAGTCCAGGTGAGTTTCTAGCCCCATTCCTTGTTATGTTTTCGGGGCTGTGTGCATACTCGATGTGTTGTTAATACATTTATCCTAAGTGATAAGTGTATGTCATATGTGATATGTGTGATAGATATGAATGATTGTTTGTCGGTACGCGAACGATCTTCGGATATTGCGCGTACTGTCAGGTTAAAAATAAAGGTACGAATATTATATATCGAAGATGTATGAATATTTCAAATGAATACTTGTCGGGGCGTGAACGATCTTCGGATATTGCACGTAACAACAAGGGGTATGGTTGTTAAATGAATGAGGTAAAGAATGCCTAGAGTGTTCTTATGTTATAATGTAAGTATGTGTATATAGGTACACGAATGGCATGTGAGTTCTACGTTCGACATAGTAAGTTAGGATGGCAAATCCCTCTAGCTTCTGTCGGACATAGACTCGGCTGGTGATGGCGTAGTTAAGGACTGCGAGCCTTATACGTGAAGTAGATGACCTATGTAAACGTAGATAAGGACTGCGAACCTTATACGTAATGTAGATAGGCGTCAGCATAGGAAAGGACTGTGAACCTTATACGTGCTGATTTTGTAGCATAGGGGAGGACTGCGAACCTCGTACGTGCTATGAATTAGGTTGCAACATAGGGAAGGACTGCGAACCTTGTACGTGTTGTGGATGTATTTCAGCATAGAAAAGGACTGTGAACCTTATACGTGCTGATTTTGTAGCATAGGGGAGGACTGCGAACCTCGTACGTGCTATGAATTAGGTTGCAACATAGGGAAGGACTGCGAACCTTGTACGTGTTGTGGATGTATTTCAGCATAGGAAAGGACTGTGAACCTTATACGTGCTGATTTTGTAGAGTAGGGGAGGACTGCGAACCTCGTACGTGCTATGAATTAGGTTGCAACATAGGGAAGGACTGCGAACCTTGTACGTGTTGTGGATGTATTTCAGCATAGGAAAGGACTGTGAACCTTATACGTGCTGATTTTGTAGCATAGGGGAGGACTGCGAACCTCGTACGTGCTATGAATTAGGTTGCAACATAGGGAAGGACTGCGAACCTTGTACGTGTTGTGGATGTATTTCAGCATAGGAAAGGACTGTGAACCTTATACGTGCTGATTTTGTAGCATAGGGGAGGACTGCGAACCTCGTACGTGCTATGAATTAGGTTGCAACATAGGGAAGGACTGCGAACCTTGTACGTGTTGTGGATGTACTATGGTATAGGGAAGGACCGCGATCCTTGTACGTACCATAAATGGTGAACATAGGTAAGGACTGCGAACCTTGTACGTGTTCACGACCTTGAGTACAGGTATAGACGGTGAACTATGAACGTACTCTCGGTAGACTGAGGTTAGTGATTGTAGATATGTATGTATGTATGGTAGCAAGTATGTATGTAGAACAGAAGGGTAACTAGTGAAGTATGGATATGTATCTACGGATATGTGTGTATGTGTATGTATTGTATGGCGTTCGATTAACTAGAACTCACTCAGCGTAGCTGACTTTTAGTATGCACGCAGGTGAGCTGATTATAGAGTTAGCATGAGGATGACACACGGCATGGATTGAACAGCTGGCATCTGAAGAAAGAAGTAAAGATGTTTTAAATATAAAGTTTTGTGTTATGGTATCAAAGAAAAGATTTAATGTTTTGTAACAAATTATTGATGTTTTATATTCCGCGAAAAGTTTTAATAAACTCTGATTTGAAGAACTGTGTTTATGAGTAAATCCGACGCTAAAGTAGGGTCACCGGGTTCGGGGCCTTACAATATGCTACAGGTGAAGAGATACGAGGATGAAGGTTAGAAGACACATGGCATGCTTATAGGATATTCAAAGCACAACTTATCATTCCGTTTAATTATTTGTTTACAACTTGTATTATGTGATAAACTTGTGTTACATTATGATATAAATGAAATAATGTTATTATGGTCACCTAATAGTGTCACGTGTGTTTGAGCAATCTATACGTCACACTCAAACGTTTCCGCTTTAGCCGGGGTGTTATAGATTGGTATCAGAGACATGGCTATAAGATAGGACATTAGAGGTAGTGTTGTAGGTAGCTATAGCTTATTTGTTAAATGTCTAGGTTGCATGATAGAATTATGTGAGCATCTACTTGATTGTTTAAACGCACTTACTATTACTACATTACTGTACTGCTGATTACATTTACGCCTCATGAACACAAGTACACACACACACAAGTCCAAGGCTTAGGCCTCAAACAATTTTTCTCAAAAGCAATTTCAAAATTCGGTGTTTCGTCTTCTTAAAGACGGTTCCATGTGGCGGGTTCGTAGTAACTGTAAGGGTGACGTGCTTGTTTCCCAAACTCTTGACACCAAGGTTCATGAAACCTAAGGATAAGCAATGCGCACAGATCCAATTAGAGGCGGACCTGGTTGCTTACCTAGAGAGTTCGGGAAGGGTATGAAACCTATTAAGCCAAATCGTTCCACACCAAACGCCATATGAATCGCAACTCTATGCTCTCAAACGTGACCATGTCCCATTTGTGATAAGGATATGGTTGCACTCCTAAGGATGTCACACAAGTCATGGTGGTTCATGCGACGTGTGACTCCGACCATCAATGTTTTACAATGTATTTTAACTGAAAGTCTGTCAAGTCGTGGTGATACACGAATAAACAACTTTTGGTTCGATTTGATTACACTTTTAAATTTATACGTTATAACTGAAAGTCTGTCAAGTCATAATGATATACGAATACCCAACTTTTGGTTCGATTTATTACGCATTTTGATTTATACGTTTCAACTTATTTGATTACGCATTTTGATTTATACGTTTTAACTGAAAGTCTGTCAAGTCGTGGTGATACATGAATTCCTAAATTTCGGTTTGATTGATTACACATTTTTACTTTTATTGGAACATACAAATATTGATGATTCATACAACGTGTGATTCCGAATACTTAATCGTTTGTATTGTGGTTTTGACAAATCATTGGGATATGTGAATACTCGAGTTTCAATTCATTTTCTGTGTTTATATTCATTGAAATTTCTAAAAGTCATACTAGTACATAAATTGTTGAATTTCAACCCGTTTTCTTAATTTATATGTTCAATTATTATTATAATTTGAAAAAAAAATTCGAAAGAGTCATGGTGATACATGAATAGTCGAGTTTCAATTCGTTTCTTTATTTGTATATTTTCTAATACTTTGAATTGAAAAATCAAAAAGTCATGGTGATACATGAATAGTCGAGTTTCAATTCGTTTCTTTATTTGTATATATTCATTATTTCTGATACTTTGAATTGAAAATTCGAAAAGTCATGGTGATACATAAATAGTCGATTTTTCAATACTCGTCTTCTCGTATGTTTTAAATTGAGAATTCGAAAAGTCATGGTGATGCGTGAATTATCGATTTTTAATTTGTTTTCTTTATATAATTCGTTTATTATAGCTTTAGTTGAAAATCCGAAAAGTTTTGGTGGTACATAAACACTTGATTTTCAATTCGATTTCATTACTCATATAATTCCGTGTTTTTATTTCAAAATTTGATATATTTTTATTCAAAAATTTACGATATCAGTACTGACTCATCAGCACTTCGATTTCGATTTCAAATTCTGTTTCATTTGATCCTACTTATTTATTTATTTACATATTTATCAATAGATTCCGATTTTAGGAATCTCTCATGTAACGTTTCTTTTGATTTTGATATGAATTTCATATTTACGTCCAATGTCACGCGAATTGTTCACACTTCATGCCTTCTCGTTCTCCTCGACGCTGCCCTCGAAACTCAACCCACAAAACGACAACCCAAATCATCAAGCAATTGACCATCGTAATCCCGACCATGACAAACCAAGATTCATTACCAACCACAACAATACATTCAAACCTCAAAGCTACACCTAAGTAAATCCAAACCCAACCTAGCTCTTAGATACTCAAACCCAATGCAACCAAGATATTTACACGAGAACCCACTCTTTCTATAATGCGGACGATTCCCCCACTCTGCTACTACGATGTTGAAATATTCCAAATGGTGTTAAGTTCAGCCAACTCATCAACTTTTGTCTTGTAACTATGCATACTCGACAAAACACTTTTATTCCCACGACCTGTTACCCAACCATTTATCCCCCACCTTCTGCCTTACCTCATGCTTGTACTTCAAACTCACTACTATTGCAGTAACTCGAGCACACCCATTATAAGGCCTAACTTGTTTCCGCCATACAAAGCTTATCTCGCATTCCTTGATCTCTCAATGGTTTAGTTGATTTTCGACCTCAATACTTCGCCTTTTCAAACCTGTTATTATTTCTTGCACCCTTTTCCATATTTAGTTCTTTTACAAACATTCTCTTTCATGAAATTTCAAACCTTTATTATTTTAAATAAATCATTAATAAGTATATTCTGTTATACGAAATATATTCAAGTAGTTTTTGCATTAAAAGAACTTTACGAAAATCCAAATGGTTCATTACTACTACTACTACTACTACTACTATTGTTATAAAATAAAATATTTCGCTTTAAACAATTCTTAAGCCTTGAGGCTATTATATTACCATCAACGATTTATTTTATCTAACGACTTCCATTTTCTTAAAACATCACCCAACTGGGAAACTCTTTACATAGAAAGTTTTCTAACTAGCTAAGTATATATGCAAGATTATTATCATAAACTTCCTTTGAGTTTTAAACAGCACGTCCCTACAAACGATTTTCATAAACAATGTCATCAATAATTTATGTTTCCCCCTTTGTCAACGCCAACGAGTTTCGGATTAGTAAACCATGCCACCGCACTACAATAACCTTCATACCGTAAAACCCATTTTCGAGAATACAAACATCGCATGTTACCTTTTTATTTTTCTTTCTTTCATGTGTTATAGACATTTTTTTCTATTTTGGCATTTTGATAAAGTTCTATGTATCAAGTTCTTTTCAAAAAGGTTGTCTACGAAGTTAATATCGAGCTTGAATTATTCCCAATTAGAGATACAAGCGGTTTACGTTATTATTTAAATCTCGTGGTCTATAACCGATTTCCCATAAACATAATCATTTAGTGAAAGTTGGAGACTATGAGCGTGTTCATACACATGTTGAGTTTATGTAACGCCCGTAAAATTTCGTTGAGAAAAGAAAAAGATGTTTATGCCTTGTATGATTCTATTTTCTACCGGGACTCGTCCTGAATCTTCGGGGGCCTCCTAGTCGATCCCATAAGTTGAATTACTTAACTTTCATTCAAGTGTCGCAACTTTCAACTTGGAAGGGCCAGAATGTAACATTTTATATTAAAATCAAATATCAAAACCCTAGCCCCCTCTATGATTTCCGATCGGCAAAAGGAGCAGCAACTAGAGCTTCGATTTTTTTGCAGCCATTTCCAAGCGTTAAACTTCAATTAAAGGTTGGTCCTACACCCATGCTAGTCTTTTACATCTTAAACCACCTTTATATCGCGCGTTGATTGATAAATGGCTTGTTTTAGGCTAACCGGGTGGCTGTCCAATTGAGCGGTTTCGGGACTGTTTTGGCTGAGATTTTTGCACCAAAATCTTCCTAGGTATGTCTAGTATCACATAATTTAAAATCATGTCCATTGGTGTTCGTTTGATTGGTCAACTAGTTGTAGATTGAAAACTAGTTTTCAGTTGTCTAGAATGGTGATTTGTTGCGTTTAACGCGAGGGATGAAGTAAGTGATGACCAATTTAGTTCGGATAGCTTCGGATTAATGTACGGGCTGTTGGAAAATGATTTTTATAAGTATTGGGGCTGAATTGTTTGTCGGTTACTCAAACGGTTCGGTACAACGCGCATTCGCGTTTATTGAATAGTTGATGCGTTGTACTTGCGAGTTACCGACCCATTTGACTCATGTGGCGTTGTGTGGACTTTTTGGCTGTGAATATATCTTATTGGTTCCACACGGGGCTGAGTTGGATGTTAATTGCCTAAACAACTCTTAAACGCGCGTGTTAGTATCACCTAGTGCTTCCGGTGGTAATTTGGGAATTCTTTATTCCGGGAAGTATCTATGGGTTGTGTCGGTAGATGTAAGGCCCCAGGGGCTGTTATGATTGAGTTGGATGAGGTCGAGGCTTTAGGTAACTTGAACCACGTTAGAACGCCTCGTAGGATAAACGAGTCAATTCGGTACGATTAGTAATTATTGTTTGTTAACCGACAGGCGTTTGAGTTGTGGGGATACCTAGGGGTCCTCTAGCTCGTGGTGAATTCGTGCCTTGTGTCAGGTGAGTTCATGGTGCCCTTTTACTCTTTTTACGTTTTGGGCTGGCATACACACCATATTACAATTTTATCCGACTATACTCGTTTAAACTAATTGGATGGTTTTATATGGCCTTACTTGTGTTTGTGGGTTCATGAAAATATGGGTGAATTATACTCTATGCCTTAGAATATTTGAGGCTCGTTTATGGTTATATAATTTATAAGGTTATAGACATTACTTATGGTTTAGACTCAAGGATGTAGGCTTACTCGTGTTGTAGTATGTCATGGGATGATATTTATGAATGTGTATTCAAGTGTTACTTTATGACCATAGGCTTACTTTCATGATGATATGTTTGGGATGATATACATACATATATATATACATATATATATACATATATATACATATATATATATATGTATATATATATATATATACGCGTGTTTATGCATGCGTTACTTTATGGCCAATAATTGGCTATGTTAATTAGTCGTTATCGACTAAGGATGTTTGCGTATGCCTACTTTGTGTTTGCATGCGGATGGATGGTGATCTTGGCCGGGCCAAACTATACTATTCAGGTTCTTAAATCCTGTGGCGGGCCCTGAAAAGCCTGTAAGGGGGGGAGGTTCGTGTGGCATGATTACCATCAAGATGGGATGATACGTGTTTGGGTTGTACGTGTGCTCGATCCTGATGTTATTACTTGGATATTACGTGTTTGGGTTGTATGTGTGCTTGACCCTGATGTTAATACTTGGATGATATCTATAGGGATATAATTATATGGATGTTTATATATATATATATATATGTAAGTATGACTACTTATTGTTGATGATGGCCTAACTGTTGTATCCCGTTTTATTTTAAAACTCTTGGAATGATTTATTTAAATGTCAATAATTAAAACTTGAACTCGCTCAGCTCAAGCTGACTTTGTGTGTTTGTTAGTGTGAGTTTCAGGTTGGGAGGAGGATGCTTACCGCTTAGACGTGCTCGAGACTACTGGACGGTTGAAGGCATATCTAGTCGGAAAGTTTTATTAATGAACATTGTTCTTTTAAATTTTTTTACTAAATACATTGAAATTTGATTTTGGGCATAATTCCCGGGTTTTGGGAACTTGTTTTAAATATTTTGATTTTCCACTGATTTATACTCTGAACTGGTTTTTTTAAATGAAAAGAATTGTTTGAGTTAAGTATTTTGTAAGTTTCTTGTATGAATACCAACTGTAGGATTCCCGGGATTCGGGGTCTTACAGTTTATTTTGGTTACACGAATTGTTTGGTCATTTCCATTCAATGTTTTTTTTGAATCATTTGATTATTCATAATCCCAAAGATTTACAAATTTGAGATTGATATCTTATTTCGATCTTGAAGTTTCGATTAGTTTGTTCTCAATGTTTTTACCAATTTGAAGTCAATGTTTTGTTTTGATCTCGAAGTTGCAATTATTTATCTCAATTGTGGCCCTTATTCATGTTGATATTTTTATTCGTTTATCGAGTCATTATTGACTCCAAGAACTTACTTGATTCTTTTATTAAAGTTTCGTTATTATTCTCGAACCCAATGTTTTTCCGACTTACGTGTTTATATTTTGTTGGCTCAATGCCACATTTATTTACTCTGTTATTCTCGAATTCATTGTTTCATTTAATTGTGTTTATGATTGACTTTAACACTTCCATTCATTATTATTATTATTATTCTAGGTTACTCTAGAATCTCACTTATTTCATTAGACCTTCAATAACATTGTTAATTCGATTCATCCGTTTTGACCTAATATTTTCGCTTATCCTTAACCTCAAGGATTGATTTCTATATTTTGTTAATTTTGATTTGTATAGTTCATCATTCTTGTTTTCAAAGTTTCACATAATAACTTATCGCATTTATTGTATTTGTTTTAAACTCCCACACAATGGGACGGATTATGTGGACCATCCGACGATAAAGGTAATTATGGGTCGACACGTAATTATCAAAGTCCTCGCATGGAAGACATAATAAATACGTTGTGTGTAATAACTCGAAACCTGGAATGATTTTGAAAGACGGCACAAATGCAGTATGTTAAGGGAATGGTGGATACACTGCTGGTACATCCTATATATAAGTGTCATTGTCATATTTCCCATTTGAGGCATCTTTCGGGCCATTCAATGATCGACGTTATTGATTTTTTTAATTATGTAAATAAAATTGTTTAAAAACTCATTATATTAGTTGTTTTCTTTTCAATTTTTATTTTTATTTTAATTTCAGGACGAAATTTCTAAAAGTTGTGAATCCTATAACGTCGTCAATTTTCAAACCCGAAAACTCGACCCATTTTTAATTTTTCAGTTTTTGCTTATATATATATATATATATATATATATATATATATATATATATATATATATATATATATATATATATATATATATATATATATATATATCAAGTTATCCTTCAATGTATTTTCATAGTCATCGATTTTGTTGAATTCGTTAAACCGACCCGAATTATCGTTTCGATATAGCCTCGTTCATCAATAATAATTATATTTCCGACGATTCAAGTTTATCGTTCGTTCGTTTTATATATCATTTTGTTCAATTAACAAAGCCCCGAAGATTTACGGTCTTTGTTTAACAAATTTACAACTTCACGAGTTTAACACGAAAATATTCAATTATTATAATTTATATTTCCAACACTTATCAAAATGGAAGGTTCAAAATGTAAATTTATAACTAACTTGTTTTAAATAAAGTATTAAACTTGGAGGGTTAAAATTGAAATTTATTTAAATTATATTATAATATTACAATTCATCTTCCAACGGTCCACTGTAGCCCCGATTTTCCAGCATAATATCCGGCAGCAAACAGAAAAGAATCCGGTAGCCAGAAACCCCCCTAAGTCATGCATATTAACGCAATTAACGACTAATAACAACCATAACGCATAACGGTGACCTTAACCAATAATTAATACTACGTTAAAACATTGTATATTATACGTCTGATTAGCATAACCCGCCAGAAAATGCGTAAATGCAATTAACGAGCATTGAACGCCCTACGCTCCAATTGGACTTATAAATAGGACCCTAAACATCGACTATACTCGTCCCAACCATCAATTATATCAAAGATGCTCTCGGTAAACCGCAAGATCCCTTCTAAACCCAGAATCCGGCCACTCGTCGTTCACCACCATCCCGTCACCTCTCAAGGTAATTAAGCTATGGTTTTGCATCTCGTTAACCTGTTAAACGAAAACCCTAACTTGATTTACTCAAACATAAACCATTTTAATCGATTTGAATTATTAGGGTTTTTCAGAAGAAGATGAACTCTTGTTATTGGTTAAATATTTATGTTTCTGCTTTTAAAACGAATTCTCAAGCTAGTATGTTGGTTGTTCACTTGGATTTGAAACTCAAGACCCGGGTTCGAATCCGGGTTAGCGCGTTTGCTGTATATATATTTTTTTAAACCATTTATTTACCATTAAAAATGATTAAAAAAAAAACCTTTTTCAAATCAAATAAAATTATTTTATAAAGTTAATTATAATTTATATTCTATCATTTTTCACCTAAAAACTAACTTGTTCGTTTGTCAAGTTCGTAAAACCCGATTTAAAACTTTATTAATCATTCCCTACGTTAACCTTATAATTTTGTCCGATACCTTTAAAATACACTAAAATAGTTGTTTTAAAGAAATAAAAATAGAACGTTAAACCAGCGCTTCGTAGAATAATGATCCTCATATTAATGATAAGTTAATAGCTGACATAATATTTAAAATTATAAACGTCAGCTTATATATCGTTAATCGTAAAACCGTTAAATATTAATTCGTTAACTTAACAAGTCTTCGACAGATATTTCCCATTTAAAACGTACATTATAAAATCGTAACTCTCATATTAATGTTAAAATATTAACTTAAATAATAAACATCGCTAAAACTTCGTTAAACTCAAATATAATATTATATTATAAATTTACATAAAATGCTAATAAAAATATATTAAAATCCCTTATTCTAATCATTGTTTTCATAAATTCCGTTAGTTAGTCTTTAAATATTTGTATTTATTTATAGTTCGAGAAGTTCAATCGTTTCGGATTCTTTAACGCACTTTCGGTTGCTTCGGTTTCGTTATGGTGCTTTCGGCTTTTATTATAAGTTTGTCTTCGATTTCGACGTGAGTTTTCTCATACACCCCCTTTTTAAACGTTTTCATATTTTGGGGGTAGTATATGTATCTTATCAAACCTCAAGAATTACAATTTTGCTTACAGACTTCAATTCATTTCATGGACGTGTGTGCTTACTTGCTTATTTGTTATATACGTGGATTTCAAGTGGTTGCCTCAATAAGTATGATCATATGCCCCCCTTTGCACTCAGGTCTACTTGTATCGAGTGGAAAAGGGACCTCATATCCGAGTACGTTGGTAGCCCCAACTGGAAAGACCTACGTTTGTTCTTGACACTTAGGTCCATTGCATCGAGTGTAAAGAACTCTTATGTGCTCATTTCACAATTTTCATGGAATTGTATGATTTTTTACGTATTATATCAAACTGTGAGAATCTAACCAGCTATGTTCATAGCTGACTTTATTTTATACATATGCTACAGGTGAAGAGATACGAGGATGAAGGTTAGAAGACACATAGCATGCTTATAGGATATTCAAAGAACAACTTATCATTCCTTTTAATTATTTGTTTACAACCTGTATTATCTGATAAACTTGTGTTACATGATGATATAAATGAAATAATGTTATTATGGTCACCTAATAGTGTCACGTGTGTTTGAGAAATTTGTACATCACACTCAAGTGTTTCTTCTTTAGCCAGGTGTTACAAGAGTGGAGAACCAGAGTGTCATTTCCAACGGCTTTCCGGCACTGGTTTTAATGAAGTACTTGCCATTTCAGGTCGTATGTGGCCGCGACAGACCTAGAACACAATTGTGGAGAACTGAGCCATCCGACAATTATGTGGTATATGTACTTCGTTGCTCAACTAAAAGAGTGAAACATCATTTACTTAACAGCTTCAATTGAGGTAATTGTTTTCGATTCAATAGTTAGATGTACAACAATCATGCTATAGTTTGAATTAGAAGGATGCTATGTAGATTCCAGTTTAATATTAAAAGCCTTTGTGTTTTATGAATATCTGAGTTTATCATCACCAATAAAAATTTACTTTAATACAGAATTACAACGCAAAATTAGCTTCGAACACAACGCAAAATTAGCTTCGAACACGACAGATGGGAGCAGTGGGAGGGTTTTGGTCGTTTCGTCCAACAGCGATAGTGGTCGTCTGACAATGATGTCCCCTACGCGGTGGTGTAGCCTCCTCAATCGTTGAATATCGCGACGCAAGGAAAAGATGAGTCGGTGGTCGTTCGATCTCCAAACTGCATTTTGAGCCATGGCTTATGAACTTAGGTAAATTCGTGCCATTTTTTCGTTATTTAATCTCTATTGTGTACATTCTCTGTGATTCCATAGATTATTTGGAGTTTCTTTGAGTTACGATTAATTTTCATATAGAGAATTTGGGTTTTCCTATGGAAATTAATTTTCTTGAATTCGAATGCTTCAACCATGTTCTAAATTGAGGTGTTGTGATCTGTTTTGCAGAGCCTGGTAGCAAATGAAGATTTTTAGCACATTCGTCGTGTATAGAACAAGCATATTGATGGAAAAAAGAATATCATGTTTGCCATGGCTTCCATGAATGATATAATTTAGGGTTCTTTAATTTTTCTTAGTTATTTCTCTAAATTGTTAATTTTGGTGTTGTAGGGTTGCAATTGACAGCACGATGTTGATATGAGTTACAGGTAATTCTCTCATCTACTCAAAGTCTGTGAGGTTCCGTCTAGCTACTTATAACGTTTTGGATCAAGCTTTAAATTTTTCTTATTATATAGGGCATTGTCTGCAAGAAGACCAATGTTGATACGAACGAATATTTAAGTAATTTTCACAACCGATCTGTTCTTCTTTTTTTAAATAGCTTTTGAAAGTATGATTAGTTTATCATAAAATTTATGCAACAGAGTTAAATTATATTTTCGACAACTATGTACCTTTAGGTTAATAGTTTTTATAATTAGGGTTGTATAAATTCTTTGTAGTTTGGGTTAAATTTGGGTTTTTTTTTTTTTTGTAGGGTTAGTTGCATTCTTTAATTTTGGTTGTTTTTAATTACAGTATCTTCGTGTTTCAAGATGTTTATGTTTTGTCAATTTTCAGTTATGTTTGCCAAGTTACTGTTTGTATTCTATTCATCTCTTCCAATAGTGGTTTGTCATTTCTGCCACCTCAAGTGCTCATATTTAGGTAACTAAGTTTTGCATTCCACCCATAAGTTTCTTTTTGCTTTATTAAAATTCTCATATTTTTTTTTGAAATTTGATATATAAATATATATATATATATGGAGAGAATCAAGAGAAAACTTACCTTTCGGGAGAAAACTTAAAAACTTCTAAAGAATTATTTTTAATTAAATATAAAAAAATATTTTCAAATTTCGGTTTTTGCCATTATTCTTATATTTTGGTCCCTTTCACTCAAAAAAAATAAAAAAATAATAATAATTAAAAAAAACCCGCTGTAATACACATACGTATTACTGTGCGAAACCGTTGTATTACACATGTGTATTACTATGTATTTTTAAGTTCAATAGTGTTTAGTTGTATATATTCAATATTTTTGTATTGTATATGTGTAGTAGTGTTGTATTATATGGAAAAAAAAATAATAATAAAATAAAAGTTGATGTAGTGCACATGTGCGTTAATGTTGTATTACACATACGTACTAATGTGTAATCGATGTGCGTATTAGTCTTATATTGCATATATACAACAGTGTGTATCAAATATGTGCAATAATATTGTATACTATGCAATAGAAACACTTTTGCATACATGTAATGCACACCATTACACATGTGCACTACACCGACGAGGTTACCGACAAGGTTTTTTTTTTTGGGAACCAATAACAAATATAAGAATAATGGAAAAACAGAAACTTCAAAAAAAAATTTTAAATTAAAAATAGTTTTTAGTTGTTTTTAGGAGTTTTCAAGTTTTCTCTTTAAGAGGAGTTTCACTGGATCCCACCCCTATATATATATTGTTGGGTTTATGGAGGTTTAATTGGGCCCGGGTTAGAAGACATCTTTTACGGTAGACTAATTAAATTGAAGACTAGTGGCAGGCCTGCCCGTTTATTTAATTAAAGCCAATTATTAGGTTTTTTAGGTAGTGTGTTGTAAACCCTAGTATGTTCTCTATATATTCATTGTACTTGTAACATCCTCATCACGAGTGAGGCATATGCAATAATAAAGTATCCTGGTTGCAGCCTGTGGACGTAGGTCAGCCGACCGAACCACGTAAATCTCACGTGTTCACCTTCGTTTATATTTTCTCTTGCAGTATTATTGTGTTTGTGTGTGTTTTGCAATACCCGAATCCCTAACAAGTGGTATCAAGAGCCGAGGTTACGGTTATATACGGACGAAACACGATCGCGAGAGAAAATAGTTGGTTGGTCTAGGGTTTAAGGCCGGCATATCCTAGCCGCCTACCACCCGTTAATCGAC
>NW_027502809.1:0-50654 GCF_021521415.1 Bidens hawaiensis
CGCCTATGCTTTATACCCTAACCTATTGGGACGATTTTGGGGCCATTCTAACACCTCCCAATCACCATAATCATCCATGGTTTCATCCTTCCAATCCATAATCGAGCTAATCATGATGAAGAGGCAAGGCTAAACCACTCGTGACCACTTCAGGTGTAGGGTTTGCATATGAACTGATTATTTTTATGAACATTACATGTATTGGGATTTAGTTTTGATTAATCTTTTGGTTGATTGAATCTATTTGTTTATTGGAACCGATTAACAGTTGTTTTTCTAGGACTTTGGTTTATCATCAATTATTTGGTTTGTGTTCATCAACATTTAGGATTAAGTTCTTATCGTCATTGAACCGTTTGCCATTAATCATTGATAGATACTTAGTTTTGTATTAATGAACTAATAATTAGGTAGACCGTGTTCAGTTGTGTTAATTCTTCGGATTAAGTTCTGTGAATCATCATAACCAAAACTATTGTGTCTAGTAATCATTTATCTATTCTAATAAACGAATCATGTCTATGCGATTTCCCAATTGTTATAAATTATCGTCAATCTATTCATTGCATTACCTGAAACTAAAGTGTGTCACTGTGTTTCTCTAACTGTTTTACAACCAAATTACTTTCCAAATTGCTTGACATCGTTTGTCCACCCTAGTATAATTAATTTAAAAGCATTAAACTTGATTAGCATTTCCACTTATTTCCTGTGGATTCGACACCTTACTTGCCCTAGCTAGTAAAGGTAATTTATAAATGTTTTTGATTGACCTTTCGACATCAATCACTTATATGCTATTTAAATACAAGTTTTCTTAAAATACTTTTATAACTAATTATAATTATTTATTTGATACTTAAAACAAGTTACTAACCTAATTATTATTTATAATCTTTTTTTTATGATTACTTTTTTAGCAAAAGCTTACAACAAAAACAATAGTTTAGAAGAATGCAACAACTATATCTTGTCATTTTCCTCTTCTAAAGTTAAAAAAAAATACTATTTAGAATTCCGAAATCTATAAAAAATAAAAAGTTAAAAATTTTTTATCGTTATCAATAATCTATCTATGCAATTAATGCAATACAATTTTTTTCATTTCCATTCATGAATGATAAAATAAAAAATATATTGTTGTGAGAATCAAACTCCATACCTTGCTTTTAAAATGTTTGTGGCTAACCAACTCAACTAAAATAAATTGATGCGAAGACTATTTTTTTTTCTTAATTGGTATAGATTCACAACTTTTCATTTAAATTTCTTTTAAATACAAATACAAATTATTCTTAATATATGTATTTTAGAAAATTATTTATGTCTATAAATCCATAAGATATTTTATTATTTATATCATTAAATTTAATTTTTTGTTTTATTTTTAAACCATCAGTGTATCTATCCTAATAGAATATTGGTATATTGGTTTATTGGTTTTTAATGATCATAACTATTGTCTTTTGGTCGCCGGAAACCTTAGAACCATCGTCGGAATCGGTTGATGGAGCTCAAGTGGTGGTAGTTGGTTTGCGGTAAGTCAATTGGCGGTGGTTCGGTGTTCATGTGGTGTTTTCCGTCAACAGATTCGAATGCCAAAAACGTTTTCCCGACGACCTGAAACTAACGGCGTTAGGATTCTGTTAGTCACGAACTATTAAAAACAAATACTTCAAAAGCTGAGACCATCATTAGCCAATTCATTGATTGAGAACAGCAGTGACCAAAAGGAAATATTCCCGAAAATATACATAGCATATTCATTCATTGAGTCAAACCACGTTGGCGGACTTTACATTACCCTTCCGATGGACCTCAACCACAAGCAGATTGATAAAGCTCGTCGGGACCTTCGCGCCTTCATCGCTAACAACAATTGTGCTCCCATCATGCTCCGATTAGCGTATCATTTCTTTTCTTTTCTTATATTCTATTCTATTTAATTAATCCTCCCGTTTTTATTATGATGATGATGATGATGTTGTAGGTGGCATGATGCTGGAACATATGATGTGAACACCAAGACCGGAGGCCCGAATGGCTCTATTAGAACCCAGGAGGAGTATACTCACGGCTCCAATAATGGATTGAAGATTGCTATTGACTTTTTGTGGTCATTAATCATTCAACTTACATATTCTTATTTTAGGGATCATATGATAATTCGCTAAATCAAGGCTAATTTATTCTACTTCTTTAATTTTAATGAATTTGTAATAGTAAGGTCAGTTGATATTTATTTTGTTGTAAATGCTAAACTGTGACACTGTTTCTAGTCAATAGCATTTTTTGAAACTGGTGAGGTTTGTGTATTGGCCAATAATAATCCTACCTTTGAAAATCCTCGCCAAAGGTCCAACCTTTCGACTATTTCTCTCCCAATGGGCATCCGTTAAAAAACACTTAATGCTGCTAAGTGTTTTTTCCGAATTTCAAACCGATGTTTTTAGGGCTTTTGATCGGAAGAAAGATACTAGTCGACTTATGTAAAACTTATCTCAAAACGTTGATTCAAATGGCTTGATTTTTGTTAATTGGAAATTCAAACACCCGAATTGATTCACTGTTTCGTCCTTTGGATCACCTTTTCGAGATAATTTTTATATCAGTCGACTCGTATCCTTCTTCCGATCAAAATCCCTAAAACATCGGTTTGAAATTCGGATAAAAACTTAACGACGCTAAGTGTTTTTTAAAGGAAGTTCATTGAGAGAAAAATAGTCAAAAGGTTGGACCGTTGGCAGAGATTTTTAAAGGTGCGATTATTATTGGCCAATGCATTAAAAGGTGGGATCATTTATTCCAATTTGCCTATACTGCTGGAATGTGATCTTAATTCCTCAAATGATTTAATAAGATTGATATTGATTTCTGTGGTAAATCGATTTATCATAGTTCAATTGAAGTAATATATTACCAACTTTTACACTAATTGAAGCTCAAATTAGGCTTCTGTGTGTCACACAAAAGTTCAAATTAGGTTTTTGTGTGAAAAGTAGATTAGTTCTTTAATTTCATGAATTAGTAAGGTTTGTTGATATTCATTTTTGTGGTGATTACTCAAATCACTTACAAAGGCTGATATTATACTGTTGGAATTTGATCTTAATTTTTTAAATGAATTAGTAAAGATTGATAGTATACTATTAAAGTTTGATGGTAATTACTCAAGTGATCTTATTTAATGTGAAGTTGTACTGTTAAGTTTCATGTTGATCACTCGGTAGGATCTTATTTTCATTTGTACTATGATTGGGGCAAAATGATTGCTCCTTCAGCTTTATTTTTATTTTTTATCAATGCAAATCAGGAGGCACCTTTGTTACTAAAAGAAAAACTTGGGCATTATTTTTAGTTTTTGCTAATAAATTTCTTTTGGCTCAGGACTGTTTACTAGTACAACTATTATTAGTTTCTTACGCATGTAGTGCTTTTGTATCAAATGCTAGTAAGTAAGAATTTTGAGTTTAAAAAGAATTAAATGCTAAAAATGATTTATAAGGTTCTTGTGATTTCAAGGTTATTTCTTCAATCAAGTTTTTTGTGTCAATGGTGCATATTTGTTGTGCTTGTGTTTTAATCCTAATTAGTTGTGGGCATTTATCTTGCTACAATTGATATTTGCTTCTACTAAGATACAAATATTGACTTGAGTAAACCACTTGTGATATTTGTTACTTCAATGAAGATATTTTTTTTTTGCATATTGCAGAAGAAATAAAGTCCAAATATCCAAGGATTACATATGCAGATCTATATCAGGTGAACTCAGTTATACATTGGTACTATTTAGTTTCATTTCTATAAATTTAGACATAAACGCTTCTTGGTGATTGAGATATATTAAGAGATATAATTCCAGATTATTGTTTGTGGTGACTTAGCTCCTATTCTATAACACACACACACACACAAGCACGATACATGACATATGAAAGTGTAACCTGTTATTGACCATGAAAGACACTGTTTGTAGCTTGCCGGAGTTGTCGCTGTGGAGGTTACTGGTGGCCCAACTGTGGACTTTGTTCCTGGTAGAAAGGTATCTTGGAATTTATAACATTTTTGTTTTTCAAGTTTTTATGTTGACTAGTCTTATGTATTTTTCTTTTGAAAGGGGACTAGTCTTTTTTATGTATTATCCTATCTTCTGTCGTTTTTCTAGGATTCAAAGATCTCTCCCAAGGAAGGCAGACTCCCAAATGCTACCAAAGGTTTTGGATCCTACTTTTATATATTATTCATAATCATATGTAGCAAATGGTGTCTCTTTTTAAAGAGCTTCTTGGTATACATGATGTTTCCAGGAACAACTTTGAAGTTTTCATTTACATTACTAAAAGTAGAGAAGCTTACATGATCACCTGTGTGTACACACATACACATAGTGTCGGGGATATGATGTTGTAGGGGAAGATAATCGTGAACGGTTTTAAAGCATGAACGAACATAGATAATATCTTTTGGGACTTTCCAACATGAAAAATTCCTAACTAAAATTTTCACAAATTTCAAGTTTTCAACAAGTGAATGTGTTACTCGTTAGTAAGGAAAGACCTGAATTAATCGAATAGTCAGCTAAAGAATATACTTTAAAACAAGAAAACTTAATCCTAACTCTGGCATTCTGGCAATAATTATAACTGTTAGCTAATTAACTTTAAGTATTTGACTCATTTGAAGTAAATTTAGATTAATTTGTGCCTGTTTATCTACTATGAAGGGAACATTTGGTTCTAGTGCTTTTGCTTTTAGATAGTGTTCTTATTAACCAATCTGGTTCTATCATGCACATGATTCGGGAGTTTATTATGCATAGCTGTAATGAATCACTAGAACAAAAGTGTGTTTTGGTTCATCGCCCATGAAAGCAGCCATTGGCTAATTGCAGTCTTTTTTCAACTAAATACCAGTTTGCATTAACCTTTGCATGGTGTTCACAGTGCAACCACTTCTTAGTACATAAAACATACTTTGCATCATAGTCTTCTTCCATGGTACCCTGAGGGCCTACTGTTATGATTAAATGGCTTATGCTCACAAATGAATTCAAGTATTCTATGATCTTTTATGAAGTCTAAACATAAGGGGTTTTTTCAGAATCAATCCATGCTAGATGATAAAGTTTGGTTAGGAAGATAAATCCTAACCAAAGATGAGTAAGTAAATCTTAATTTGAACTCTAAGATAGAATAAATGCATTTGAGCTCCTATACGATTCTGAAGACAGAAAATAGAAATATGTCACTTTGTCATTGGACCCTTTCGGACTGACCATGTGAATTTTATTAAATTCGTACAACCTAAAGCAAGTTTGGCAGAATCCGAAAGATGGTTGTTTATGATGACATGATCACATTGGTTCATGAGATGATATATATCTTTTAAAGTTGGCTCCCCTTATTTGTTAATTGTTATGCATGACAGGAGTAGAGTGTAGATATGTTTCCAGTACTTGCTATGGTTGTTACTTTCATTAATATGGTAGTATACTGATGTAAATATCATTTACATTCTTGTACTGAAATCGTGATATACTAATTTAGGTGCACCACACTTGCGGGACGTATTTTATCGCATGGGTTTATCTGACAAGGATATTGTAGCCCTGTCAGGAGGACACACTCTGGTAAGTTGCTAATTACCTGTTATAATAATACCTTAATGTCCGGGCCACATCCAAGAATCGTTAAAACTTTTTGGGCCGAAGGCAAGAAAAAATTTGGGCCTTAAGTAAAATGGCTTTTTTAGTTCGGTTTAAACAATTAAAATTTTAAATGGGCTTATTGGATTATGGTTTGGGTTGTGCAAAAAAGTTTTTTCTTTTTTGTAAAATGGGCTTAAATGAATTGGGTGATGGGGCCAAAAGCCTCCCCCCCCGGGCGCGCCTCCTCTCTCCCCTTCAGAGTCGTCCCTGCTTAATGTTCTTCTGGCAGGGTATTAGGGTCAAATCCGGCTTCTACTTGTTTTCTCCCATATTATTTAATTATTTTTATCATATGCTTAGATATAAAAATAGTTATTACATATATATATATATAGATATATATTAAATAAAAAATATATAAGTAAAAGGCTTGATTAAACTCGCGAGCCGGTTTAGGCTTGAGCTCGATATGTGAAGCTTGGGCTTGCGCTCGTTTATTAAGTGAGCCTTATTAAAAGCACAAGCTTGTTTAAGCTCGGCTCGATTCGACTTTTTAACGAGCCGAGCTCGAGTAGCTCACAAGCTCCACTCATTTACACCCCTAGGGTCCTGTGAGTTTTTCGAGTGACAGGTTCTCATAGCTACCAATAAAAAGTTCGTGTTTGAGTTGTCTAAACATAATTCTGTAACTCTAACGATGCAGGGAAGAGCACATGCAGATAGATCAGGCTTTGAAGGCCCTTGGACTAGCGAACCGCTGAAATTCGATAACTCATATTTTGTGTATAACTTACTCAACCTTAATTTTCATTTGTTCTTTATGCTAAAGTAATAACAGTATCTTCTTTTAATTAAAATGACATTAATATTGTGTAACCAGGGAACTTCTGAAAGGAGAATCAGAGGGGCTTTTGAAACTTCCGACTGACCTCGCATTGCTGGACGATCCTGTGTTCCGCCATTATGTTGATCTATACGCTAAGGTAATTTCTTGTATTTAACTATAATAATTATAAACAACTAGCACTCGGTCCCACTAACCGTCCTTTAATCGAGTAGGTAGGTATCCTTAACTACTAAAATGGGAACATATGAACAAACAAACTTAAATCCAAAATACAGTTGTGTGATTGGTTTGCCTAGATTGACAGTTGGGACCCTCTCTGGATTATTGACTACTGGTCTGCTTCCATTCTTCATTTTTAACTGTCCCCACCCTATCAACCTTGTAATAATAGCAACTCACATGTTGCCACCAACCTTTGTCATATAAAACTAAATCCTCCTGGATATAACATGACTTAGATTCCATCTCATACCAATAGTTGTATAGTACAATCTTTACGCCTCACTTTATCTCTCTAATTAATAATAAGAGAAAATTACAAAAATGTCATATATGATATAAAGTGGATACAAAGAATAAACTAGATTTATGAAAAAAAGTTTGTGCGCGGCAAAAATTTCACAAATCAATAAGAAAGGTAGAATATAAAGTTGTTAGGATTTGCAAATTTTGAAGGTCATGTCTTGTAGACGTGCAATAATTTCACCTATTTAATGACTACTGAGGTAACTAACTTATTTGATTGATATACACCCAACCAAAACTTTTTTCTTTGAATAGCAAATCTATTTCCACCTAAAATCCTCCTAATGTTGCATTTTATACTCCCAACCGAAACTAAAAAGTTCATATATACCTAGCTATAATGAATTTGTACTTAATGACCATTCTACCCTTTCCATTATATTTGTTTAAACCTTATTTTTTATTTGGATTATGATAAGCAAGATGGATATATGAGCTTTTAAAGTTTTAAAAAAAAATGGGTAGAAAAAAAAAAGTTGAAGTCAAAGCTGGGCATATATGAAATTTTAAGCTTTAGAAAAATAAGGGTAAAATGGTCAGCTAATTTGTTTTTGTGAATAGGGTATATTTGATATTTTAACTATTCTGTAAATATATATGATATTTTTAGTTTTCCATGGGCATATATGGTACTTTCTAGGGTATATATGAAATCCCTCAATGATTTTCGGATTTGTAAGTTTCAAGTCATTTATTGTGATACACAAATATAAAGTAGATACGTGATAATTTCATGACTTTAGAGTTCACAACTTGTTTGAAATGGACACTGACGTGTAAATAAATACCCAATAAACGATTGTTCTCATGATTTTCTCAAATATCAATTCTCAGCTTTTGAATTCTCAAAACATCCTTGTAATTATACGAGGTTGTCAAGCTCTTATCTTATGTTCCTTGATGTTCAGGACGAAGATGCATTTTTTAATGATTATGCAATATCACACAAGAAACTATCTGAATTAGGGTTCAACCCAAATGCTAAAAAGGTAGCCGACAGCGTCGTATTGGCACAAAGTGCAGTTGGAGTTTTGGTGACTGCTGCTGTTGTGATTCTTGGTTACGTTTATGAAGCCCGCAAAAGGACCAAGTAAACAAACAAACCGTCAAATTTTAAGCAAGGTGCAAGGTTCGACACGGGTTACAAGCTTGTGTACAATTGTTTTCCTGAATCCTGGATCTACTGAAAGGATTCATACCTAAACATATTACAGTTATTGAGAATTTGACTTTGTGTTTGATTAATCAGTACGCAAAATAATGGAGTCATTAATGTTTCCACCAGAATGTACCAACTTAAATTCCTTTGTCTCGACTCAGGTTTGTTAATTAATATATTAAGTTTTAGATCTGATCACATGCTATGCTGGTTTAATTGGTTTAAATTATATTTGTTGAGTTATTATTAATTCCTTCATTTTAAATTATCAGACAATAAGTTGTATTAAAAAGTGTTTTGTTGTTTGAAAGTATTCGAGGTACCGTTAAACTATTTTTTTGATGAATTTAAAATAATATGTTCCTTAAAATTTAAATTAAGCTGTTTTTTAGTACTTCGTTTGTAATAGATATATATTTGAAATGTTACTGTGATTTCTAGAGTAATCAGATTAAAATGGGAATTATTTTGTCAACCTACGGAAATCTTTAATTGTTAGGAACCAAAAGTCTCTTTTGTTACAAACAATCATGAAACATGGGGTGAACAATGGGAAAAACGAACCACAGCCTAAAACCGAACGAAAAGAACCGAGCCGAACCGGCTTTTATAGTTTGGATTAGGGTTTTATATGCATAATTAAATAACTTACCAGGATAGACATTAAAACCAACTTTTATATTTTCTTATTGATAATGCTACATGTCAAAAAAGTAAGTCACAATCTTTGCATATAATATTAGCTATGTTTTCTTCATTATAAGTTGATCAGATTACTGATATTTGATTTGGCCCAACATATAATTGGTTTTGTTAATTAATTGAAATAACCAAACCATATATTTAAAGCCAATGGTTAACAAAACTTATCGAATCATCTTTTTTGATTGCCAAATTAACCGAGCCGGTAATAACCAAAACATATCGGTTATATAAAACGGTATCATCAGTTATAGGTTTAACTTTAACCATAACCGAACCGAACCGACCTATGTTCACCCTTTTAAACGGATGCTTGCATATTCGTTACGCCAAAAGAGGAAGCCATTTTAAAATATTGCATTTAGAAGTTGCCTTGATATGCTTTCTGTTACTATCTGTAAAATCTCTCAATTTTAGTTACACTGTTGATCCTACATGTATGGAATGAGAACTTCATTCTTGATTTTAGGTGAAAAAAAAACATAGACTAAACTATAAAACACTTGGTAATTTCTATCTTTCTCAATGAAATCATTAATGCAATAAATAACGTAGCCCGAAATGTATTATCTAAAGAACGAGAACCAACCATAGAATATCTGCACCGAAAATACGAAAATACCAATTCCAATTTCATTCCATCATATCTTAATTTGTTAAAATCTGATTCCTTTAAATTAATTTTTTTAAAATAATTATTATGAAGAAACACCTCTAAAACTAAACCTGATTACTCCAATTTGATAACAATCACCACCTATTTCTTGTGGATCAATATTTTGGGTGTATTCCAATTGCGTAGAAGCAATAAATTAAGACAATGAATACGGTATTGACGTATACATTTAAGAAAAAGTACTCATTTTGATAAATAAGGTTCATGCATTTTAATAACAATTTACAAATGTTAATGCACAAGGTACACACTAGTGAGAAGAATATAGCCATGTTGATGATGTGTAAGTTGCAAGTTAGTGTAAGAAATAAATAAATTAGGTTAATTCCATTTTGTAGAGTGTGGCATTGCATGTGCAAATAATTGAATCTGCCAACTTCCCTCCATTATCTCCTACCTAAACTCATGCTTTTGGTCTTTCCTAGTTTGGCGGTGTGTGTTTGGTACCTTCAACCTTCCTCTTTAATTTTTGAGTAAATTGTGGTTTTCGTCCATGTGGTTTGTCTAAATCTGCAGTTTTAGTCCAATAGTTTCAAATTTGTTATTTTCGTCAATGTGGTTTCATTTCACTCGCAATTAAACCCGATCTCACTAACTCCGTTAAGTCTGACCGTTAAACCCATTAGCGTGCCCCTCACATCTGGGGCATTTTTGTCCTTTTTTCTCAAATACACCCAGCCCTCTCACGTGAGGGGGCTTGTGAATTAAAGTTGGGTTTATTTGGGGAGAAAAAAGGACAAAACTACCCCTCACATGAACGGCCAGACTTAACGGGGTTAGTGTGATCGGGTTTGATTGCAAATGAAATGAAACCACATGGACGAAAATAACAAATTTGAAACTATTTAACTAAAACCGTAGATTTGAACAAACCACAGGAACGAAAACCGCAGTTTACTCTTAATTTTTTCTCATATTTATTCCACCAAAATATATCAACTTTCCTAACTTTGCACTTTCATTTTATTCATTTCTAATACATAATTATATTTTTTTCCAACAAATAACCTAAAATATGCATACATCAACATTGCAATTTACATATATAAAAGCAAACGACAATTTATTTCGTAATTTTTTTGTGTTTGTTTCTTAGGGTGTATAAAAACTAAAATCTTTGTAAAGTTTTCAAACTATAATAATAGTAGATAACACTCAAGTGCAAAGTAAGCCATCATTAAGTCGATATGATTAATTTTCTTGCTCTTATAATCAATCAGTCAATCAATCATGCTCAAAAATCTATTGTATTCATGCTAGGATTAAAGTTTAGGGTTTTAGTATGACTACACTGCTTAAAGGTTAGGGTTAATGAAGAAGAGTTCAATTGTAGAGGGTTTGAATGTTAGGGTTGCCATCCTATCTAGGGTTTGGTAGTTGCATGGATTCAATGAATGCTAGCGAAGGTCCTAATAAAAAAACATATGTCGTCAAAGGAGCACAAACGGTAAAGGATCGGAGAACACATAGCTGAAGGATTTTGACGACGTAGATGTTGGTCCCCGGTTGGTACAAGAAATTATGAATAACGTGTAAGGTTTTTTTAAGAAGGGGGGGGGGGGGTGTTGTGTTACAAAATTTATGCTAAAAGTTATAATGATTACGAATTTGAATATATTTAACTTAGGGATTTAACATATTTCCCCTTACTAAACACTTTAAATTACATATTTCCCCAATCAATAAAATCAAATTACATATTTCCTCTTTTTAGCAAATTACTCAATTATCCTTATTTAATTAAAAAAAAATACAAACTTATATTAATAATTATAAAGTTAACCCACATCATCTATCATCTTCTCCAATCTACTCAGCTTGATTTTCCGGCAACTTTCCAATCACTTGGCACACCTCTTACCTCCTCAACGCCACCTCCTCTGAATTCCATCGCATCCCTCTACATAGCCCCACCGGCGACGTCGATTACTGTGCCTTGCTCAGATCTGAAAAACGTGAGTTGTAGTAGTAGTCTCCGGAGATGGATTGAGCAAACATGGTAAACGAAATGGTGGTAAAACTTGCAAATCATTTGAACTTGTAGTATGTGATTAGACACTTGTTTGTTTTATGAGGCTAAAATTATGTTTTAGCACGAAGAAGATTTGGTAAAGAAAATAACCACGAAGAAGAAACAGATTGGTGGTCTACAAAAATTGGTGTCATTTTTTTCTTTATATAAAGGGTAAAATCGTCCATTAATTTGTTAATTTTAATAAAATAGATATATATGTAATATATGTATTTTAGGAAGAGGAAATATCTAATTGATTTTTATAAATTGAGAAAATATGTAATTAAAGATCTTATGAAGGAGTATATGTAAATGCTTCTTTAAATTGAACCATTACATGTATTATATCTTTTGGTATTTACTTATTTTTTATTGTTATTTAATAGCCCGCTTGTTATGTTTAAATCTTTTGTTTTGATTAGAGTAATTTCATCATTTGATAGTTCATAACTATAACCGTGTCTCTCTTCTATATATGAACTAACCATTACATGTATTATATCTTTTGGTATTTAGTTATCTTTTATTGTTATTTAATAGCCCTTTTTATGTTTAAATCGTTTGCCTTGATTAGAGTAGTTTCATCATTTCATAGAACGATATATGAACTAGGTTAATGACTCATTTATCACATGTACATAAATTATAAAAATATGCACATATAAATATATGCTAAATATTTGAAAATTTTGTAAAATGTCATATTTTGTAATGAAAATAGAATGGTGGCGGCGAAAGTCATGGCAAGAATAGCAACATAGTAAAATGAATGAGCATACCGTTTGGTAGCAGATTGATTATTTGGTGCATAGAATTAGCATATAAAATAACAATATAAAGTAACAAAGATCAATAAATGAGCATAAAAGTTGTTGATGAGAAATTAACGGCGATTAGCATGCGAAGGACAAATGCGATTGTAGAGGGGTTCATAATTAGAGTTTCTGTAAAAACTAATGTAAAAACTAAGGTTAATGAATGAAATTAGATTATAGGTTCCGATCTTATATTTGACTTTTATAATCATAAATATCAGTTGATTCACAACCCGAATTGGGAAAATTCATGATGAATGCAAGTAATTAAGTTTGAAATCCGCCTAACTAACTAACATGTATGTTTTCAACCAATAAATCTACCATGAGAATGAGGAATTCGTTTCTTGAACGTGTTACGTAGCGTTTATTAGCCGAATCAGGGGCAATTGGGGGCTGAAGGAGAATCAGGCGATTGGGGCTTAAGGATGTTTTGTTAGGGTTAGCACATATATTAACCATAGTTATATATTAATTTTTGTGCTCAAAGTTGACGAAAAATCACATTAACAGTTAGTGAACAATACTTTTTTCACTAGTTTTGCCAACAATAATTTGTTCATAAGTTACGACCTTTATCTCAAAACACAATTCCACATGATTAGAGTGATTGTTAAAAGAAAAGTGAAAATTTACTGAGTGCATCGAAGAATTATAATCGGAAGTACTAAACAAATTATTATAGTATATATCCATATATAAGGTAAGGGTGTCAATTACTAACATGACCCTAAATACGTAATGAAGATAGTTCGTTTGTAGGCCATGATGTATAACCGATTGTATAAGATCGACTTGTTACTCTATTTTGTATTAAAATAAACATTATTTTGTAATATAGCCAACCCACCGGCCATATGTGTCGATAAACCCATTTACTACAACTCAAGAACATGTTTAATCCATTTGCAACTTGATTACAATTTGTTTATGACTCGTCAACTCATTTGTGACATGCCAAGCAATTCGACTAAGATAAATGGGTTTGTTTACAAGTATAAATGTATGGGTTTTCATTAATTTAACTCATCAACACGTCAAACATGTGTTCAACTACCCTACTTAAAGAAGAAAAAAAACTTCTTTTTTGTTCGCCAATGAAACCATTATTCATTGTATATATTTCTAGGTCATGCAAGTGGTCCTTTCTTGTTACATACAACATCAAAACCTTGTTATAGAAAGGAAATTGAACTTCATTCTCTCAATTACTACTTCCATAATTCCTTTTGTCAACCACGCAATATGATTCTTAGCTTTCGCTTGTATTAGGCCAAATCGGCAAAAATATTAGATAGCGGTTTCAGACAGGATTTTTCATCAAAATAGAAAGACTAGAAAGTCGTCACACATACACTAAAGATGTGCGGTTGTGAAAAGGAACGTGAACAAGAATAATAACAATATAGAGCCACACATTTAAAACGTCTCTATGCCAAAAGGAAAATCTAAAATTGAGGCGATCACCCACACCCAACTATACCTCTAGAAGTAGTGGCATCACATTAATGGATTTGACATGCCTTCCTTGGTGTTTTTGGTTCAATAATGACTTAAATATTCTCGAACATTAAGGGGTTTTTCAATGACATCCTAACATATTGTACTGTATATGAGTCTAGTTTTCATGTTTCAGGAGTAGAATAAAAACACGACTATTATATACTTTTCACAAGATGATAAACGAAAGAAATTATGGCGGCTCAAAAGGCCGGAAGAAAGGATATTGAACATGCATTTGATATCTTCAAAGGAAAGTGGCACACTGGCACTGACACATAGTGAGCAACCCAGCATGGTCATGGTCGCTAAAAAAAATTAGACGAATGATGTATGCAATGCTCATTATGCATAACATGATTATCGAAGATGGTCAGGTAGTTTTTGTGTATAAAGTAGATGACATGCATAAACATTGAATATTAAGTGGTTGATGAAACACAAGAGAATATAATGGATTGTCTTTGGAGAATAGAGATACACACAATGCACTACACTCGGATTTGATCGAACATATATGGACACTAACGTCTTATATCGGCGACAATGACTAAATAGCTTTATTTACTTGTTTATTCTTTTAAAAAACTTACGTATGGTTCTTACACTTTATTTTTAAATTTAGTTATCAATAACTAAATATTAATTATTTACATTTTAATTTATTTAAAAACTAAAAGGATATGATATTAAAATAGTATAGAAAAAAGGAACGGAAAATATAATGGATATAATATAGGTTGACTGTAGGGTAAATGATGAAAGAGTTGCTCAAGTGACCAAAAATGAAATGTATCACGACCTTACGATGATAAAAGTGATCCCAAAAGTATCAATTAAAACACTCACAAAATTGGGTAGATGTAAAAGATTGGAAGACACAGAATAAAAGTCGGTTCTACGTCTACCTATCTAACTAGGGATGATCAGATGGTACTGGGTATCGCTATCGAAACAAGTGCCATTGGTGCTAATTCGGTACCAACTATTTGATGTTTCGGGCAATAAGATTCGGATCGGTACTGATATTCATTGATTTTTACTTACGGTACCGAACCGAGCATTTTTAGTACCAATACTGATACCAAGTTCTTTTGAAAAAAGAAAAAAAAAACAAGATTGGAAAATTCGAGATCAGTCCCGATATGGTAGGAAGCTTACTCCTACATCTAAGTTAATGAAGCACTAATATTTTCCAGTAAAAATCAATATCAACTCTCTCTTTCTCATTTAATACAATTAGGCAAAACCTACCGTATTAATTTGTGTTGGCCAATTCATTATTGGGCTTGTGGGATAATAGTTGTAAAACAAACCATTTGATCTTTAAGGCTACCAATCTAACTTTGCAACATCTTCTTATGGATTCAAAATGGCAGAAAAGCGTTGGTTTAACAAGCATTATCATACTAGGGGTGGCGGAGGGCAGTTTCGTCCCTTAGCCTCCTTCAACTTCTTTGGCCTCCTTCACTCACATCATACTAGGGAGTGCGACTTCACACACTCGTGATTCCTATATAAAAGAACTTTATTTTATATAAAAGTTATTATTCAATAAAAGTTAAGAGTTAATTCCATAGATGGTCTATGTGGATGGTACGGATTTGATTACTTAGTCGGTTTTGTTCTTGATCATCATTGTTCAGTTTTTCAGATTCAGATCAAACCCCAAGAATACGACATAAAGCCCCAAAAACCCATTCTTAGTACAATATTCACCAAAAACGTAATGCATGGAATACAATCGGCATACTACACATGTCAAGACTTTGTCTTCAATGAGATAAACGGATTAAGTCTTCCATCTTTAATAGGAAATGTTGCTACAAGGCGGTAGCTAACAAGAAGGATATGGCCGTCCAAGAGTATGTATCTGAACCAGGGCTTCTAGACCAGCTGCTAACAACAAAGAACACGACCGGTTAGTCTCACCGTAGGAGGGGGTCTCCTACGATCAACCTCCGGCTTGAGAATCAGTGATGTGATACGATTATAAAGTTTTAGGAGTTTATAGGGAGAGTTAAGAGAAAACGGGATAAAGACGGAATGATCATAACTTTGGTGAAGAGTTCCTTATAAAGGCAGTCGGAAGCTTCCCGGGGGGAAGCTAAAGCTTCTTAAGAGGAAAATGTCAGCTTTCCTTTCAGCTTGCGCATGCTGGATGTATGTCATTTCCATATATGCTTTGCTTAGCTTTTATTTGTCTTCTTGTTGCTTTTGCTTTATGGCAGATTGGCAGTCATTAGCTTTTCTCAGCTTATGACTTTATCTGACATTACTGTACCCCTCTTGGACAACTTGGGAACCTTGTTGGGCAAGTGTCAAGCTTCCTGTCTGAAAGCTTATGTTTATTGCTTTCTTATTCCTAAGCTTTCCTAGCCTATTAGCTTGTATTCGCTGTTCCTTTACTTTTAAGCTTCTTTAGCTTGTGGGTAGTGGTACCCACGTCATCAGAAAATGAACACATTTTGTTAGTAAAATGATTTGAGACTTTTTCTTTAATCGATTACCAAGAAACCAATTATCTATCTTACATTCTATAAATATCCTACATCAAATTAATCGAATCGGTAAGTCAAGTTTTTCATAATCATCTGCTTCCTTTAATCATGGAAATCTTTTAGTCGTTCTTATCTTATCACTTTCACTCAAGACATGCACAACACACTTTATGTTAGTCAGCATGCTCTTAATGTACTTGGTTTATTCATTTGATTGTGTTTTGAGATTGTTCAAGTTATAATGAGTATTGTTCTTACTATTGTTCACGATCGATCACTGCATGTTTGAAGATTGTTCATAATCAAGTTTGTTCTTAATTAATTAAAACACTATGAGCATTGTTCATAAGCTATTAACTGAACCGTTCATTGAAACTGTCTGATTATTAAAAATAATTAAATAACAAATTATCAATTATAGGTGATGAGTTATGGTCTCGAATCTGGGTTGGAATCAAATAGCTAAAGAGACAGATGACAAAAAGGTGCACTTTGACGATGCGCACCCTTTAGTCGAGTACGCCCAAAATACTGCGTAGCAAAAGATACAAGGCATGACGTTTCAGTTCGCCCAAAATACTGCGTAGCAAAAGATACAAGGCATGACGTTTCAGTTCGCCAGGAATGTGCAGGAAAAGGCACCAACAAGGTAATGACACTTGTAAGTGCGGTATGCGCGAAACCACCATTGTAGACCGCGCAAGGAACAATAGTACAAGGAGATAGGGCCCACGCAAAACGGCAATCACGATCTCCACTTTAACAACCACGGAGGTGACCAACTCCTGTATCAAACCATTCTCCCCTTCTATATGCTATGTTAGTATGTTAAATGCATGTGTGTTTGTTTATAATACCTACATAAATACAATTGGCTTTATATTTATTTCTATATATACATGAGCATAGAGAGAAAAAGAAAATGTGGGTGATGTGGTCTGGGGTTTATTATGTGCAATTTGGGGGGAAAATAACAAGAAAATAGTGACCAACCTTCTAATTATGAATCCTACTTGTGCCTAAACTTGCACCAAAAGGTTAGGGGAGAGAAAAGTGGAAGGTAAACCCACACCCACACCCACACCCACACCCACACCCACACCCACACCCACACCCACACCCACACCCACACTTTCCATCTTTTAACCAACTTCCTATAACCTTCTTCTAGAAGCACTCAATATAAAATGAGTTTTTCAATGTCTACATGTTTTTTCGATCACACTTTTTGAATGGTTAAAATTAAGATGGTATCACTGTCAGCAAAAGAATTCATTTGTAAAACAAAACATTTGAATCTAGAAGAAGAAAGGATTGAGTTCAGGTCCCACAAACAACATCGATTAAAAGAAATTCGCCTTTCAAAAAACAAAAGAAAATTTAAAATAACTTAAAGGATCATATAAGAAACCAACGCTTGAAGTATTTTTTTTTTCTTATAAAAATATACTATAAGTTCAAAATTTTGCATTTCTAAATTGTATGCAATATTGCTATACTTTCTTTCTTAAAACAAAATTTATTAAAATTTGATACAATTTTGATTAAAAACATAATACTAAGCAAATATAACGCTACAAGTAAATCATCCATCCATCCTTTTTTTTTCTTATCTATACTATATATAATACATAAGAAAATCTATCTACCTATATATTAAAGCAACATAATTGTCCACAAGTCATTCAATTAGACAATCCACATAGGATGTCAAGTGTACATGTTTTCAATTTTACAATTTTCCTTACATGAAGAATAAAATGAAAAATATGTTGTTGGTGAGAATTGAACTCACTACCTTACTTTTAAAATGTTTGTGTCTTACCAAGTAAACTAGGATAAATTGATGTTAGTTTTCTCTTTTTCTTAATTGGTATAGATTCATAAGCTTCCATTTTGTTTTATCACCCGTGTATCACACGGGCTATATCCTAGTGGTACATTAAGACAATTTTAAAAATTTTGCAAATATTAATGCATAAAGTACATGCGTAAAAATGAGTAAATTTGTCTTTTAAACATGATTCACTCTTCTTACAAGTTCCCCCCCCCCCCCCCTTTCATCTTTGACCATGTTATTCAATTTCAATTTTAAACTAATTTTCAACCAACGGTTTTAAACGACCATAACTTTTTCATGCGATAATATTTTTGTTAAAAAAAGTTGCATCATAAAAATGAGCATTTTATTCTCTTTAATTTGAGTATGATATTTTTATAATTTTTCAATTAAAAAAATTTAATATGTTACGTAGGGTGTTCGATATCTGGTTTAAACGGTTTCAAACCGAACCATAAACACTCATAATTATTACGTGATTAACAGGAACTGCGCTCAAATACCCACTGCATGGCGTAGGCACCGGTCTAGTAGAAAATAAACTATCAAACCATGCAAGTAGTAGATGGTATTTTTCGGTAATGTGATTTGATGTAACAAATTGACATTAAGAACTGAGAAGTATAAATAAGTCAAGGCCTTTATTTAGTTTCCAAACAAGGATCATCCTCAAAAGTTTGCACACACTTTTTGGTTAGCATTTACAATCAATTCTTCATCTTCATTTCTATAATTATACTAAGAACATCATTTTTTATCTCTTATTTTTAATTAAATAATATTTTTTTATACTTTTATCATTACCTTTTCTTTCTCATTCACTCACAACCATTTTTAAAAACATTAAAAAATTAAAGAGTTGAACAGTGTGTTTCTCCAAATTTAACCATGAACATTAACATTTTCTCTCTCCTCATCTCATAACCACTTTTAACCATCTCTAAAAAATAAAAAACCTCCTCGCATAATTTAGAGAATTTATTAGGAATGCTCTAAGGTGGTTAGCTTTCAAATGTATACTTATCCACATAAATCATTACTTCGGCCAAATAAAGTACATTAAAACCACTACTCTTTGAAAAACATGGAACTACTTTAAATAAATTGTGAAGCGTCAGGGTGGGAAGGATAAGAAAAATTTAAAGGTTAAAGAGTAGCTTGTCCGGAATGATAGGGAGATATATCTTTTAACCATCTTAATTGAATATATGATGTAGGTTAGGTTTTTATTATAGGTTATAATAAAAAGTATAATTTTTGTAGGAATGATAAAAAGTAATTTTGTCTATTGATTTTGAACATGAATGGTTGATATTAGTTTAGGTGGAAATCATGTGTGAAAATAAGAGGAAAGACATAAAAGGAATAACACATTTGTTGACTTTCTCTCTCCACATGTCAAATTCCTCCATTATTTTAAAACGTCTATAACTTTTTTTACGATGTTTTTATTGAACCACAAATTCACCATAATAACGAGTGTCATTTTATCTTTTATATAAGTACCATATTGTTATATAAAAATTAAAAAAATTAGTTGGTTTTTTACGTATTGTGTTTTACCGAAATTGTGTTTTACAAAATTGTGTTATACAATTGTATTTATCATTGTGTTTTTTTTCTCATTGTGTTTTTTTTCATTGTGTTTTTTACATTGTGCCATACAATTGTGTTTTTATTATTGTATTTTTTTTTCATAGTGTTTTCCATTGTGTTTTTCTCGGCGCCTGTTTTCCGATGACTTTTTTCCGACAACTTTTCGGTGAATTTTTCGGCGATTTTCCGGCGAAATTTTTCAGGGATTGTTTTCCGGTGACTTTCCGATGACTTTTCCGGCAAAATTTCCATAAACTTTTCCGGCGAGGTGGTGGCGGTGGGCGGTGGAGAGGTGGTGGTTGTAGGAGATGAGTGAAGATGTAAGTGGGTTTTATGTAAGTGGATTTTTGAAATTAATTTAAATGAGTTTTGAGATTAAAGTAAGTGGGTTTTGATATTAAAGTGTTAAGACTAAAATACCCTTCTTCATAGCCTTCTTAGAAAAATCAAACTTTTTATTTGAACCTAACCAACCCTATATGATGTTATACATCATAAAATACCTTAAAAGTTTAAAATATAAATATATTAACTATTACCCTATAAATTAAAGCACTTTCATTGAATATATTTGTATCTTTTCCATAAGTGAAGATAAGTGTTGGGATCTAGATTTCAATCTAAGCTAATGAACACAATTACAATTAATGAAACAGTAAACAACTGATCTAATCCTTTGAACGTATTAGTGTCTGAAGAAACACTAATTGACCCCGGGCAGATTACGGATAATCTGGGGGTTAAATAGATGTTTCCACGAGGGGTTATGTCCGGCAAAGATGGTTCTTCAGGTAACCTGCAAAACAGACACCGTGAGCTCGTCACTGAGAAGGGGGGGTACCTCCTTGTGACCACCCTCCGGCGTGAGAATCAGACTAGATTGCTCTTGAATATAAGTGTATATTAAGAGATTGCTAGAGAAGATAAGATGTGATAAGGTAATGTAATGTGTCCATACCATTTCAAGGTGTTGGAGTATTTATAGCCGAAGGTAGGTTTCCAAGAAGGTACAGCCGGCTGAATAGTATTCCTGTTCTGCCAACTGTGGGCTACGCACATGCCATGCTGGCAGTTGGTGGGTAGGCAGCGGCTGATAGGGACCAGGCCGGCTGTGTACTATTCCTTTTCCACCAACTGCAGGCTATGCACGTGCTACGACAGGTTGGTGAGTAGGAAGCGGCTAATAGTGACAGGGGTTGGTGTCACACCCTCAAAATCCACTAACGGAGTTTTACCGTCAGAGGGTGTGAACTGGCAGGATCGGAATCATCAGTTATAATCAAACCATAAAATAAAGTTTCAAAACCATGAAAACGTTTACGAGTAATTAAATGCGGAAGCGTAAAAACCTTTAATCAAAAGTTGCGTCACGCAGGACGACTTAAAACCAAAGATAATCGTTAAAAATAAGTTTGCAGGACAAAAGCGTTTTCAATCAATGCATGTTCCTAAACCGCGCGCCCGCCTCGGCTACCTGAGAATAACATACTAAAAGTGTCAACACAAGGTTGGTGAGTTCACAAGTTATATAAAAATAAATCGTTTAGCGTTTGCGTTCAGCGTTACAGCGTTTTGCGTTAAACGTTTTGCGTAACAACGTTACGGCGTTTTGCGTTACCAGATAGTGTTATGTCAAATTATATATCGATAGGTAGCTAGTCTATACAACAAGTATTACTAAGTGTTCGACACCGAAGCTGACTCGTTTAATAAGTGCCTTGTCACCAGGTCCTCCAGACCATGGTACGTGTTAGCCAAAATTACACCCGCTCGACCTCCAGTCGAGTTTAGCGTTGGGTGGGGTTTGTCAAACCCAGTAGTACTACTCAACAGTGACTCGCTATTCTAAATATTAACCGGTTCGATGTGTAGGACTTCAAATATTTTGTTTGCCACTTAGCCTTTACAAGTGATATATAATTTATAACAAAATCTTAAATGCGTTGTGGAGTATGTTATCTCCCCCAAGTGAAAAACGTTTGAAAACAGTTTAAAGAGGGGAAAGTGAAACTCACTGTTTGCGAAGAATTTCCCAAAATAAATCACCAAGATGCGCGTCACCGAAAAACTCTCTCTAACGTTCTAAAACAACAAAGAGATTTTTCTAAGTGTCGGAATATTATCGAGTCTCTAGACCCGGCACATAATACCTATGCACATAACATGTTTCGTGTTTCGTTTGTGAATCGTGTGTGACTTTAACAAGTGTTTTTGTGACACATCACATGTGTAAGCAATCATATACGTGTCATGTATTCATAACGTACATTACTAGCAATTATTCCCCGTAAGGGCATTTTGGTCAACAAATAACAATTAACTAGCCATTATTCCCCATAAGGGCATTTTGGTCAAATTATGACAATCAATTAGCAGTTGTTCCCCGCACGGGCATTTTAGTCAAAACATGACAATTATCTTGCAATCATTCCCCTCAAGGGCAATTTGGTCAAAACACGATAACAAATTAGCAAATATCATATTTCATGCATTTTCACAAAACTCAGCAGCTAGTTTCACCAAGACAGAAATCCTACTAGAAAGATTGTACTATTTCACCAATCATAGCATCTCAATTAATTTACCAAAAATCATCACAGAAGAACATACGTCTTAGGTTTCCAGAACATATTTTATTACATTTTTATTCCTCATAGTTTTCTCACAATCATCAAATCATTACAGCAAACTCATAACAGTCAAATTCATGCGCAACAGAATGTTATTTGCAATTCCCGTTAAATGAAAAATCCAATAAATGCAAGACCACTTGGGTTACGTTCCTAACTCAATAAGTCAACTTCCAGAAGTGGAACCAATCCAATTGGCCTCGTAGTTCATGAGATATAACATTTACAAAACAACCTAACAGCAGGTCTAACAGCTCAGCTTTGCACAACGTTTTTGTAAAATCATAAAAGTTAACCTTTACTTGTCCAAAAATTACAAGTTTGGACTTTATGAAAACTAAACTCAACAAAGTACCCTGTAGTGTTAACAACCTCAACCAATTTCCACATTAACATTTATTTACAGTCGTCTAAACATAACTTACAATCTGTCCAGTACCAGTTTTGACCTTTAATCACAATTAAATCGTTTGACCAACCAAAACACCTCCAAATTTGGCGTGGTTGGACTTTCTGAAAACTAGACTCAGAGTACTACCTTGTAGACTCATAATTTTCTCAGTTTGCTTTTATATTCAACAAGTTACACATCATTCAATCTTAACAATCACTGCTGTCAAAAACTCAGCAAGCCTAGACAATCATCTAACATGCATCCTAAGCATACGACATACCCAAAATATGTAATACACATAATTAATCATATAAAATCAGTAGCAACCCTCTAGGGTTAACAAACAATCAACGATTCATCAATCTTTCACCGTTCAAAATCACATATGATCCTCAATATCAACAGCCAATACATAATCAATCATAAGAACACTTAATATGATATTCAATAGTTAGGGTTTCATATTTATACCTTAAAACGCAGAAATAAACCAAGGGAAACGTGAGGGGTGCTTAGAAATGAGTGTAGGATGCTCCGATTATGACGAACAATATCAAAACGAGGTGATATGTGGGTGTGTGTGAGCTGCCGATCGCAAGGATGAGGGAGAGGGGGGCTGCCGGTCGCGATCGGGGTAGGGAAAGAAAGAAAGAAAAGTGATTTAGGGTTTTAGGTTTAGTATTATTTATAAAAATAAGATGTTACACTGAAGTCCCTCAACTTTCAATTGTTACTTTTCTAGCCTAACTAACTTGTTTACATCTTGAGTTAACGTCTATAACCATGTTATCACATAACACATAAGTCTAACACATAATTATCACATAATTACTGTTTTGACGTTTTTCGTTTATTCATCAATCGTTTGCGTCAACTCGTTTGCGTTTCGGTGCAAATCCCGAAAGACTACACATGTAGTAAGTGTTAAGCGTCATTTAAACCCTAGTTTAAATGTAATGAAGTGTGTGTTATAGATTTAGTGATTTTAAGTTTGAATTGACGGAGTTGAGTTAACGGAGTTAACCTGAAATTGACGATTGTCACATCATTCCCATGTTAAAGAATTTTGGTACCGAAAATTTGAGTCAAGTAGTGATGAGTGTCTGAAAGAATAAGAAAAAAAATTTCAGTTTGTCATAGTTGGTGAGTAGGCAGCGGCTGATAGTGACCAGGCCGGCTGTGTACTATTCCTTTGTCACAGTGAGCTGTCGCTGCTTTGGTCAGACCTTTTATCCATACCTCGTCAGGTACAGTACAAAAGGTCCTCCAGTAGCGTACGGACTGGCTTATTTGGGCGGGAGTATTCCCGGCTTTGGGCGGGAGTGTTCCCGGCTTGCTCACTCCTTCTTCAGGTGACATTACTGAATTATTTAAGAGTTAAGTGCCTTGTGCGTGTAGCCTTGCTGCGCAGGTAGCCTTCCCTGATGGCTTGTATCCGCAGCTGCGGGAACAGGCGAGGTACTTCACCATTGGGAGGCTTTTCCTGCGGGAACAGCTTGCGTACTGCGCGTAAGGACGTCACGTCTCTGAGCATGGTGGGTCCTGCGGATCCAGTTGGTTTCTGCGCAGACGTCTCTCTTCAAGGTGAGTTGCGAGTTTAGCCTTTGCGCAGACGTCCCTGTTGAAGGTGAGTCTTGCGGGTTCAACTGCGCAGACGTCCCTCTTTGAGGTGAGTCTTGCGGTTCAACTGGGCTCTGCTGGGACCTACCTCTTCAAGTTCCCCCAGTCCAATGTTCTTCTCATGAATTGTTAATAAGTGAGGTGAACTTTTGGACTTAAGCAAAGGGTTTTGAAAAGGGTTTAGTTTTAAGGTTTTCCATGGGGATTCTTCCCGCGGAAGTCCTAATGTCACGTGCAGAAATTCCCGACTTTTCTGCTTGATCTTTGGGTATGATGCGGGTAGGTCTGTAACCTCCTCACAAGTCAGGAGCGTTGAGTTCCACTTGTGTAGATTCTCCATGAGGTTTTGGTAGTTTTGAACATAGTGATCAATTATGTTAAAACAACCAATTCCATCTTGGAGCTTCAAACAATCTAGTTCTCGACGTTCCCGCTATGCGGGGATGTTATTCCCGTTTCCGCAAGCATGGCCCAGAAGATCCTTCTTGGTTTCAATTCCCTGCGGAGTGCTAGGTATGTGAAGGGTTTCGCCTTGACACTGTACCCGCACTCGTCTTATAGTTACTTTACTTCCAAGGTATTCTTAGCTTCAATTCCCTGCAGGTGCTAAGTATGTGAAGGGTTTTGCCTTAACACTGTACTCGCACCTGTCTTATAGTTACTTGGTTGCCAATGTAAGGGGTATAGTCCCGCTTACTTTTGAATCTTTTTGAAATTTGAAGAGTTGGTGAAAGGATAAGAACAGTCCAAACTGTTGAAACGTCGTCCGACGGTTTCTTCTGACAGTGTCAGGACGTGCAGGAAGTTATGGCGACGTGACAGTATATGGTCATTCCAGACGCTTTTTCAGGCGCGTGGGCGCGAGTTTTCGGGCGCG
The DNA here is from genome assembly GCF_021521415.1 of Bidens hawaiensis. Taxonomy (NCBI): domain Eukaryota; kingdom Viridiplantae; phylum Streptophyta; class Magnoliopsida; order Asterales; family Asteraceae; genus Bidens; species Bidens hawaiensis. The sequence continues at coordinate 25,347 of NW_027502809.1, forward strand.
TGGCCGCGAAGTTTACGGCACGCGTCCTGTCAACAGCTGTTGCCAGCTTGCTTTTTCCACGTGTCATAGTTTCATTGCACCAGCGTTTTCCTCTCTCTTCCGCATTAAATTCATCGCATTCATTGCAATGAGTATATAAAGGGAGGAGAGGTTGCATCTCAACTCACAGTTTCACCTCTCTTCTTCTTCTAAACAATTTCCGGCGAATACTCTAACTTTTCTGTCGAGCATTCTCCTGAAATCGTTCTTGTTTACATTCAAAACATGTCTTCTCATGATCTTGAAGTTACTGCTGAAGAGTCGGACGTGTATTCTGAGAACCCGACGTCCACTTCTGATAGGGACGATAAGAGTACTGCTAGCGAGTGCCAGTGTGCTCTTCCCGTCGACCAGTATCAGTACATCGTCAGGAAGTTCATGCTCGAGCCTTTCGAGCCTGAGTTTCCTGAGCCACACCAGACGGTGTACGATGCCCCCAAGGGAAAAATAGGGGTGTATGCTGCATTCTTCATCTATGGGAATCTCAGGTTCCCATTGACGAAGTTTGTATACCGTGTTCTGGAGAGACACGGTGTGCACCTGACGGAGGTACACCCGATGGCGATCGCAAAGATCCGACATTTTGAATGGGTGTGCCTCATTCTGGGCGTGGAGCCCCATGTCGACCGCCTGATGACCTTCTATTCCTGGAGGTGCATCAAGGGGTGGTATACCTTGGTCACTCGGATCAAGGGTTTGAAGATCTGCGCTACCGAGCGCAGTCTTCGGTCTTGGAAGCGGGAGTTCTTCTATATCTCCGCTCGCGTCGTCCCCATAGCGATGACGTTCAAGAACGGGAGAGCTCTCCCGAACCTTCACGCCTTCAACTACGAGGAGGCGGAATGGTTCTCCAAGATTTCCCGGGTCCAGTCTCCGGTTTACCGCTTTGCGGAGTCCGGGATGGTGATGCTCGGGATGAGCCGGGTGTGGAAAGATGCTGGGGCGGAGGCGCCACAGATCCCCATCGTCCTCGAATATGGTTTGAACTCTATCCCTTACGGTATGCTCCGTCTTCTTTGCTGACTTAAAGTTTTCTTCTAACTGTTTTTCTTTTGTTTTCAGAGGGAAACGACCTACAGTCGCTCCTGCATCCGCGGGAAGCTGGTGGTCCCGCTCGGATGGGTACCCGTGCTCTTGATGAGAACGAGTTGCCCATCTTGGAGCAAACGGCGGATCGGTTTGTGGAGGTCTACCCGCCAGGCCACGAGATTTTGAGTGCCACGCGGCCAGGTAAGGAACTTTTTAACCCCCGCCCTCTCCATGCTCAAACCTCTGCTGGAGTTCCTCTAATCTTGTCATCTTCTGATGAGAAATCCGCAGATGGTCCTTTCTTGGTGAGGAAGAAGGCTGCTGGCGCGAAGGGCAAGGCGAAGGTTGCCTCTACTGCCGATCCGGTGAATCGGTCTGACTTAGAGACCGAAAGCGAGGAGGTGGCGGGGAACCCTGGTGGTGGTGAGACAACAGTCTCGGAGGTTGAGACAGCTGCCACTGCCGCGCGACCAAGTTCTACGACGGTGACCGGCGTGAAGAGGCCGGCTCCGTCGGGTTCGTCCCCGCCGGTCAGAACCTTCAAGTTGAAGAGAACTCGTAAGTATAAATTAATCTTACCCCCAATTTCTTTCCGCCATTGTTTTTAATATCTTGTCTTCATGCAGGCGTGGATGCTACCGCATTCCAAGGTGATGCGGGGAGGAGCAGCTCTGAACCCATGACGGTAGGTTTGGTCAACCTACCCGAGGCGATGACCCAGGCTGCTGCGCCTGTTTGCAGCATTGGTTCAGTTGCTCATCCGATTGAGGCAACTGTTCCAATTGTGACGTCTCCGCCGGCTGTCAGTGCCATATTCACTGCGTCCTTCACTGAGCCGGCGGTGAGTTTTTCTGCGGGTTCGTCCGCAGCGGCGGCCACGGTTGTGAGTTCACCTCCAGTGAGTTCACCATCGGTGGTCTCTACCGCGGCGGCTTCAACCGTACCTCCGGCACCGGCGACTAATTCGCTCCCGGCCGGTTCAGCAGGTATGTTTGGGGCTTCTAGCCAATCTCTGCCTCCTTCCCATCTGCCTGACCTCTTGGATGGATATCCGTTAGGCTCAGGTGATGGGTTCGGCGGCTACCGGCCTGTTGTCGACCCTACAGGTGCGTAGGGTTATTTTTGCCTTTATATATATTTTTTTGTTTTTTATCATATTTTCCTAACTGCTTTTTGTTTTTGCAGTGTCGGATTCGAATGAGGTGTTTGTTCCGCGGTGGAACATCCGCCGGGGAACCACCCTTCGGACGGCTGTGGATTGCGTCGAGTGGGCGCGCCACGCCGCCCCCAGTGGTGCACTGGGAGAAACTATGTCGAGCTACCAAGCGGGTAGGCTGACAAACGAGCTTCGAATTCTCCTTGCCCGGATGCAGCCGCGCGTCGAGCTGCTTTGTCGTGAAAACGACAAGTTAAAGGCGGCTCGTATCCAAGAAGTAGCTTAGGCGCGGGCTATCCGGGAGGAGAACAGGAGACTCTCCGCCGTCGCTGCGGAGAAGGAGAAGGCCTTCAAGGCCCTTGAGGTTGAAGTTCAGGCCCGTCTCGAGGCCCGTTCCAAGGCTACCCAAGCTGTTAATGAACAGCTTCGGTTGGCTAAGGAAACTGTACGGAACGCAACTGAGAGGGCCACCAAAGCTGAAGCTGTTGCTGAGCCTCTACGCACTGAGAATGAGGAGCTCAAAGCCAAATTAGAGAGGCTCCAGCAGGCTCATGATGCCTTGGCCATGGAAGATGCCAAGAAGCTCCAAGAGATCTTGGACCAGAGGGGGGTGCTTGACCACACTGAGCGTAAGCTAAGGGGCGTCGAAGAGGCTGCAGCCAAAGATGTGTTGCTTGCCAACCTTACAAAGAACGAAGCCGAACGCGCCCGCAATGAAGCTCAAGCTGCCCTCCAGGAGGCTCTGGTTACCAAGGAATGGCTTCTACGAGAAGCGTTGTCGCAGGTATGCATAGCTTCATAATATCTTTACGCTTTTCTTTGTACTTAGAAAATGTTTTGATACTTGTATTTTTGTTTTGTAGGTTGTGCATCGGGTCTTCACGGACACATCATATGACGATGCCATGAGCGCAGCCCTCAACGCTTCTCATGAGGATGGGGAAAAGGCTGGCTTCCTGCTTGGTCTAGGGTTCGTTGAGAAGGGCATCCCGCCTTCCAACTTCCCTTTATATGATGTGGATACTGAAGCTGCATATGACCAAGCAGTGAACCAGTATGCCGCCTTCCCGCACCCGGTGGTGGAGAAGGTGAACGAAGTTGCTGCTGCTGATGATGGGCTAACCATTCTCAAGACCTTCCTTGAACTGCCACAGCCAAGTGATGGTGCGGGTACAAGTGGGTTTGGAGGGAGTGGTCCTGAAGCTTGAACCTTTAGATCCTTCCCACTGTTAGGATAGGTTTATATTCTTGTTCGAAGATCCATCAACAGTTTTCAGCACATGCTTGAAAGCCGAAGTGTTTTTTTTTTTTTTTTTGTCAATAAGATTCAAGCTTTAACGATGATCGTCATGCATTAATATATTTTTTTATCCCTTTTGAGATATTATTTATGCGTCGATGATCAATCTATAACTGCGTACAAATCAAGCCTTTTAAAAATATATATTTCTAGCAATAGAATTAGTTTTTAAATTTTTATTTTTTTGAAGTGAAAACTTACACACTCTCTAATCTATATATTATTAATTTACATGCATCTTTATTAACAACAAGATAACTTGAACCCACACCTAGAGATGGTCAAAAAAACCGGTTGGGGAACCGGTTTGCCGGTTTAAACCGGAAACCGGTTTTTACGAAAACCGGTTTTTGAAAAACCGGTTTAACCGGTTTACAAACCGCCGGTTCGTATTTCGGTTACAAGTTTTAGATCCAAAACCGGTTAACGAACCGGTTAATGGAAAAACCGGTTTTTTTTAAACCGGTTATTATGAAAAAAACCGGTTATTAACCGGTTATTTTAAAAAAAAAACCGGTTAACCGGTTTCTAAACCGGTCCTAACCGGTTAGACCGGTTAGGGTTTTGACATACAAAAACCGGTTATTAACCGGTCCGGTTATTAACCGAACCGGTTTTTTTCCGGGCCAAAAAAAACCGGTCCGGTTAATAACCGAACCGGTTTTTTAAAAAAAACCGATTTGTGCACCTCTACCCACACCTCTTTAAATGACAAAGCTTTATTCAACTTATTAAAGTTAAAAGTAACGTTAGTTAATTATATAATATACATTAGAGATTGTATGATAAGCTCTAAATAATTTTTAATCGTAGAAACTATGTACAAAGTGCACCGCAAAACAAAGGTTAAAAAACTGTGGGATGTTGTTAACATCAATATTATTATATTAGCTAAATATCAGTAGTAAATTAATGCAAATATAGAAGAATTTAGGAAGGTTAGCTAATTACTATATTAATTATTGACCTAAAAGTTGTTCAAAAGGATCACACTTTGTGCCATCCATACTTTATTACCTACACCTCACTTTACACCTACTTGAACCCATCCTACTTTTTCTTATTTCCTACCTTTTATTATTTTATATGAGATGACGAAATATATATGTTTTATTTATAAATTGTTGAGGGTAGGTTTGATTTCATTCTTCATGTAATTAACCATCCAACGTAAGCTATTATAACTTCATTTTAACATAGGATTGGACCAAGTGAAAAAGGAAGTTAAAATTTGTTCTAATATAAACAAAATCAAATTATAAGGCTATTAAAGCTAGTTAGGAATTAATGTTATATAGGACGTGAACTTTTAACTATACTATATTATAAACTAATTAGGAGGGGCACGCTAGAATTTTTTTTATTTTAAGAGTTTTACAAGATTTTATTCATATAGAAGAACACTTGATGCATTTATTTTAAGTGATTACAATTTTTTAAAGAGATAAAATAGTATGATTTAACGTTTTCGTCGCATCATATGACAGAAACTATAACACTTTAAATTCCTATAACAAACAGTAGTTGTCATATTTTACATCCACTACGAAGAACATGCTATCTACTAGTTAATTCCAAATATGCCAAAACTCAACTTTTATGTAATCATTTTGTTAATCCATAATTATTTAAATGATTAATAATCCAAACTATAGTTCATTAATTGATAGTAATAAATAATTGCATTTAACAAATGATATTTTTAGCTTTCAGTTATGTTGTCCGAAATACTCTCATAGATTCACTTACTCATTATCTCATTTCACTTATAATCATTTTTGTGAAAATCGATTGGAAATCAAATGTAAATCAATAACATGATCATGGAAGTTGAATTGTTTATGAAAGCAAAAGTAAAAATTAGAAATGTCAGTAGTCAAATAATTGATATAACTATTATATATCAGATATATCATAATTTGAATTACTAACTTCTAAATTTCATCATACATGCGCGCACACATATATATATACACATATATATATATATATGTGTGTGCGTGTGTAAAAAAACAAAGATTCAATCACTCACATAAATAACTATTAATCAAAATATCAAATTTCAACTTTTCCACACTTACATATCATTAAGTCTTCAAGAGTTTCCAAACAAGCCATTTGTTAATTACTTTCTAAAGTTGAAGGTTTTTGTGTGCCTACTAACAAATAAACCAAAGTTTACAACTCTCTAAATAGATTACCGCTAATAAAATTTGTTGCTTCTTCTCTTTACCATACAAAAAATAAGCAACCGGAACATATACAAAAATAAAACGCTAAACACTTTTAGCCCTGCCGTGAAGCGTGGGTAACTATACTAGTTTTAGTTAAGTATGAAAATGTTGGGTACATCCAACACTCCCTACTACAAATAAGTGCCTTAATGACTTTATGTGATTTCCTGATCCAAACCCGACAGATAACGAGTTAAAAGATGACAAGTGCGATCAAGCGATATGAATCCAAAAGACAAGAATGGCATAGCGAGGTAACTTAGGATCCTATTGTAACGCTTGTTGCATAATGACATTTTCAACACATTTAATATTTACATTATTGCATATGCAAGTTAATATGTTATTGTAGTTTTCATTTCTAATCCAAAACATTTTGTGTTGGAACACTTCTGTAATGTATCTGTCTATTCTAATAAAGTAAAATAAATATGGACACTTTTCATATTTTGGTTAATTCTTATAATTTTTTTCCCTCCAAAACTAATATACCCTAAAATATGTAATAAATCAATAATGTTTCACTTTACTTTTACACTATATTTCTATAATATCTATACATATTAATAAATATAAATATTAACATATTATTTTAGTATGTATTTCAAAATACTTGGTGAATTTAAAAAATCAACAACAAATCATATTTTTCAAATGAAAATTGTTTCAGGTTTTTTGTGGAACTTAAATTTGATTTTATAGGTTAAAAGTTGGTAAATAGATTGTTTGATACAAGTTAACTGCATTTAGGTTAAAATTTGTAACGGGTCAAAAATGAAAATTTTGAGTATTTTTAATAGTTTGAGAATGCAAAATAGATTTATCGTCAAATTTGTTATGAGTTCAAAGTGTTGACTTTAAAATATCAAAAGTATGAAAGTTAGAAGTTTAAACATGATTCGGGTTTCAAATTTAATTTTAAGGGCATTTTTTGAAATAATTAAAAGGTTCGGGATTTGGTAAACTGACTATTTTTTCCCTCAACTATTAAAATATAAGAAAAGATTGCGAACACTTTCGACGTGCCACCCCATGCCTATCAATGCTTCTAACTTTTATCAAATTTGAAATATTTATGTCAGCATTAATTTTTCTTTCAATGGTGATCAGAGCTTTGTATGGGAAACATGTCATGCAAAACCATAATCAAATGAATATTCACAAAATTGAATGGGTTAACATGTTACTTTTTATGTTGTCATTATGACAAAGTCGAGAAGCCCTCTGAAACTTATCAAAATCTTTTTCATAGTGTAGCTTAGAAAAACATAGCTTTTGAAGAGCATCAATTGTTACAATTTAATATTCTACCTTCCTTTGATGGGTGGTAAATTTATAAATATATCAATAAAGGTAACGACGCTCCTTTTGTATTTAGGCTAAGTGGTTAGAACTACTATCGTATGAGAAGCTTTTTTTCCGAAATTGGTTCATAACCAAAAGTCTTTCAATTATACATATATGACACCGAGAATAAATTTTTCAATAAAAAGAAGCATCTAGGGTACGTTTTTGCAGGGGCATTATTTTTCTTAAGTTCATTTAAAAAATCATTTTGTTATATAAATAAAATCAATTTATGTACACATTGTATCGATACAAATATAGATGTAATATATTTTTTTTTCATATACGCTATGTAATTATTTTTTACTTATAATTTTATAATTTGAATTATCCCGTTCATGACACGGGCTCTAAAACTAGTACAATAATGTAACTTGCCCTGTTATATATATTGTTATATGACTAATACAATTTTAAAACTTTATTTCAATTGATTGATTCTTTAACAAACAAACCACATAAGTTTTTAATATATAATTAATTTATTATGCCTTAATTTATATTCCGAGTGCCACATATAGATCATCTTTCATTATTTAAATTTTACATAAGTCTTCTCCTAATTTACATCATGCATGGATGTCCATGGAACCAGATTTCTTTAATGACAATGGAGATGATTGTATTAAGGCCTTTTTTTATTCTTACTCACATGAAATCGATGAACTTGAAAGTGAGAGAGCTAAGAATGGTAAGTTTTGTCCTTATTTTGTTAAGTTCGACGTGTGTACGATAATAATAATAATCATAATAGTAATAAGGATGACGATATTAATAATTGCGGGATAATGTATTTGGCGATCAAAAGTATGAATTTCGTTCACAAGACATGGAATATTAAAGAGTAAAATGTCAAAATCGTTTCTAAGGTTTGGTCAGTTTTTTGACTTTAGTCAAAAAAGTTATTCTTTTGCAACTAGACCCTCCAGGTTTCCCATTTGTTGCCAACGTCATCCAACACGTTAACTCCGTCAACATTTTATGTTAAGGGTATTTTGGTCCTTTTACATACTTATTTAATAATTATATCAAAAATAAAAAAAACACAAATAACAATAATAACAGATATAAAAGAAGTGGCCCCACTCCACATATGTTTTCCACCATTTCCGCATGTCGTTTGTAAATTTGTAAAACTTTTATATTTTTTCATTTTGTAATTTTGTAATGGATTGATCTGATTTTCTTTGCTTTGGTGTCGTGGAAGGCAATCGACCAGATATGTTGTGGAAGGGTTTGATTTTGATCTGGCGATTAAGCTCCGAAGTCGGCCAGATCCTTCTATTTAACCCACTTATTGGCTTAAACCGTTTTCCGACGATGGCGTGTTTGTGTGTGTCGAAGATGATGATGTTTGAAGAAACTGCAAGGCATCTACGTCGTCATCCTCCTCCTCAATACTCGATACAAAATCAGCTCACCGAACTCAATACTCCTTTATTCTCCACGGGGCGAGGCAGAGTCAATTTGCCGGTCTTTACGGGTTTGGTCAGCGGGTGTTTTAGTGGTGGAAAAATGGGGTTTAAAGAAGACCAAGTAGCTTGGGGAGTGGGTTTGGTAGGTTCCACCCAAACATTTCTAACGTAAAAAAAATATAAGAGGGTAAAAAGTCAAATATACGAGGAAAATAAACTGAGTTAGTAATTTGGACGATATTGTCAATAAATTGGAAACCTCAATGGCTTGGTTGCAAAAAAAATAACTTTTTGGATGAAAATCGCAAAATTGACCAAACCTCGAACAATTTTAGCACTTTACTCAATATTAAACGTCTTTTTATGGATGAAGAATAAAGTGATAGTATTACCATTAGAATGGTTAAGCTAGTGTAATTTAAATTCTTTGTCTTTGTAAGCTTTTGAGGGTTCTAGTTGCTCTAGCTCCTTCCATTGATGATGATGATGATGATGATGATGATGATGATGATGATCTATTTGGCTTGCCACGTGCTTCTCCACCACAATTCTTGCTAAGGCTGGAACTGTTGTGCATACCAAGGTGCCTCCGTCCGCTGGTTCTAGGACCGTCAGGGACACTAATGTGCCTTCATCCTTTCAGCTTGTAGCATGTGGATGCTGATGTGTCTCTATTTTCGGCTACCGGAACCGCTGTGGGCGCCAGGGCGATCACTTTTCCACACGATGTGGGATCCACAGCGGAGGAAAACGAGGAAGAGTAGGAGGTTCCTCTTTTCAAGAAACCTCGACATGACGGATTCGTCAAGCTACCTGGACTTGTTACTTCACCAGGTTTTATTATTATTATTATTATTTTTGAAATTTGCAAACACTTTCTTGCACAGAGGCAAGGAAGTTGCTTCTGGCAAAGAAGAAGCAAATGGAAGAGGCAGTGCAGGGAGGCGCCAAAAAGATAACTAAAGAGGCGCCCGCCTTTTCGCCGATGAAGACGAGTGAAGGCAGTTCGTCAGAGGCATTACATAAAGTTCCTCTGGTTGAGAGATCGCCTGTGACGACAGAAGTGGTTAATCCGTTCGAGGTCGAAACCATAGCGGCGGCACAGGCTTTGATGACGGATGTGGTTAATCTGTCGGAGGCCGAAGCCACGGAGGAAGCATCCCAACCTGTGACGGTGACCCTGGCTAAGTCACTTGAGATTCAGGTAGAGCAACCGGCGGGGGGAGAGGCAGAGCAAGGTCTCTCTCAGGACTTTTTTCTGAAGTCGTTGGGTAAGTCCCCGTCGAAGGAGCTTGCCCTTGATGGGGATGAAATTGTCCAGCCACTTCCTTTTAAACTTAGAGCGGTTGTGACTAGGAATTTTTTTTACCTTGGTTCAAGGAGCAGCGCAGATGTTGGTGGTGGTGGCGCGGGATCAAAGTGGCATCATCCGAGTGACTCCATCGATGTCAACCAACTATATTTGCCTCAGTAAAGCATTACTTGCGGCGCCGATTTTGATGATACAATCGTCCGTGCTGATTTTTTGGAGCACTGTTTCCCTCTAAGGGACGTGTGGCTTGCAAGTTCCAGCCCCGTGACAGCCTATCTTCTGATGCTATTTACAATGCTGTCTGGGGACTTTTCAGTCTGGCTGAGCTGATTCGTGAGAATCTGGTTCTTCAAGTTGAAACTTTCCATCAAGAATTTTAAGGACACTAGCTGGAACTTGCCATGAAGAATTTTGCGGACACCGCTTGGAAGGAAGGTCGGGAGGCGTCAGAGCACCGCCATGCTTTGGCTGCTGCTAACGAGAAGCAAACAAAGGCGGAGACAGACTTGGCGGAGTCTGTCCGAGAGCGCGTTGAGCGTTATAAAGAGTTCCAGGCCACGTACAAGAACACCAATGAAGTACTTGTTGAGGCACACAGCAGGGCTCAGGCTGCGCAAGAGGCTGCCGCCAAACATGTTTAAAATACGACGATCTGCGCAAGCGGATCAAGTAGCTTGAGACTGAGGCGGCGGTCCAAAAGAGGGATGCGGGCAAGTTGGCTAACGCGATGGCGGTTCGGAGCAAACCATTAAAACTTTAACTACTCAGAGCGTCATCCTTGACAGGGACCGTGATTGGCTGTTGAGGCATACCATCCATAAGGTTAGTAGTTTTCCTTGACTTTTCCATTATCCATTTTGGCTATTTGACCTGTTTTCTAACTTGTTTATTTTTTGTTTAGGTTGCCCTGCGCATCATTAACGATGAAGTTATGATACAGAACATTGGGCGCCTTGTGACGGTAGCGCAGTAGGTGGGACATAAGGCGGGGTTCCAGGAGGCTCTTACGCACGTGAATGATGCAATTCTCCTCGAACTCTACTCCCTCCACAATGTTAACGTCGAAGACGAATACCGGGCTGTGGAGGCGGAGTACGATGCCTTGTCGTTCCTAATTTTTCCAGCCGTTGCCTTACTTGCCAAGGAAGACATTGGCGCGCATACGTTGTGAGAGCTATTGGAGCCAACAAGGGCAAGCACACCTTTCGCGGCAGCTGGCGTAGTGGCGGTGAAGCTACTGAGAAGGCTACGACAGAGGGAAGAAAGAGGAAGAAATCATTGACTATGAGGCCTCTCCCTGCCAAGATTAGATTTATACATAACTAGCATAGGTTTATGTAAATTTTATTTTGTTTAGTGGATATTGGTATCCACTCTTGTAAATATTTGTTGAATGAATGAAATGAAATGTTTCTATCTCTTTCTTTGCATTATACTTTGTTGAATTAATATGATTGATAACTTAGTAACACCAATTTAGGTCGCCAACAGCGGAGTATCATTTTCTTTCATTAATAACATTGTGGCCCTTGGCCCGCTTTTACATAAAATGAAATTGATTTACATGTAACACTTCCGCAATTGCGCCGCGTTCCATGTTCGCAGATCCGGCGTGCCATCGAGTTTTTTCAGCGCGTAAGCTCCTTTGCCTAGGACTTTGTTAATTGGATATGGTCTGGTGATAGCTTGCTAGGTGCTTGGGCGTTGGATGCCTTGTTTTTGCGGAGGACGTATCTCCCGCGTTGAACTCGCTGATCTTGACTTTGGTGTTTGTAACATCCTAAAATTTTTATATGATAAATAAAAGAAAGTTATGTTTAGTAATTTCACGTTTTAGTTATTTAATGTCGAGAAAGGAACGGGTCATGGGCTTAGATTACGTAAGATGGGTTAAATGAGAATGGGCCTTGGGTCCGTGGGCTCGAGAGATATAAATACCCATCCCGAGCCCAAAATACCATTTCACTAACTCCCTTTCACTCCCGCACCCAAACACTCTCAATTCTAGAGAGAGAAGCTAGAGAGAGAAAGTTCTCAAATCACAAATCCGAGTCCACAATCTTGTTCCTAATCGTTTTTGGTAAGTCCCTCTCGAAAATCATCCGTTTTCATAACCATTTTCGGCCTCAAATCGAGCAAAAACTCCCATTTTCGTAACTTGAGTTTTCGGGTCAAAAACCGTCTTGTTTTGGTGTCAAAATGCAGGTCTTTGTGTTTAAAATCACTAGGAATTGATAGCCCTTTCAATCCCGAACATTTCCATGTCAAAAACTTCGATTTTGGGTCAAAAATCTGGAAAATCTGGAAAACCCGTAGGTTTCTCCGTCGCCCAGCTTGAAGGCGTCGAATCAGACTTATTCGATCGAATGAGTCAACCGAATCAGTCCATTCGATCGAATAGGGAAGCAACCGAACGGTCTCCATCTTATTCGACCGAATGAGCTTCATATCCGACCGAACGAGTTCCTATTCGATCGAACAAGTGCCATGTCCGACCGAACGAGTTTTCCCAACTGGTTCGATCGAGTGTGTGTCTAGTTCGATCGAGTGTGCCTCAGATTCGATCGAATATGTCCCTATTCGACCGAATCAAGCCAGAACCAAGCCGAACGAGTTTTCCCAACTAGTTCGATCGAGTGTGTCTCAGATTCGATCGAATATGTCCCTATTCGATCGAATCAAGCCAGAACCAAGTTGTTTCCAAGATTCGCCTGAAGTGAAGTTCGTTTATGAAATAAATTAAAAACCTAATGGAAAATGTGTTAAGGCGGTTATCGAAAATGAGTAGTGGTAATAGTAGTAGTAGTAATTGATATGTGTAAATATTATACAGTTAGCCGAGCCCAGTTAAAGAAAGGAATTACAATCAACGGCGAGCGTAACAGGATCCAGGTGAGTTTCTAGCCCCATTCCTTGTTATGTTTTCGGGGCTGTGTGCATACTTGATGTGTTGTTAATACATTTATCCAAAGTGATAAGTGTATGCCATAGGTGATATATGTGATATGTATGAATGATTGCTTGATGGTTCGTGAACGATCTTCGGATATTGCACGTACTGTCAGGTTGTAACGTTATAAATATGGCAAATATGATATGTATGTTTATGTGTATGAACGTAAGAAAGTTAATAAAAGAAGGAAATGACGGTTGTATGGTTGTATGGTTACGAAAGGGGTACCGAGCCCTAATAATACTCGAGGTATGATGTATGGTTGTATGGTAACGAAGAGGGAATCGAACCCTACTAATATTCGAAAACATGGGACCAGACCCTTATAATATCTGTGATGTTAGGGACCAGACCCTCATAATATCTGTGATGATAGGGACCAGACCCTTATAATATCTGTGATGTTAGGGACCAGACCCTTATAATATCTGTGATGTTAGGGACCAGACCCTTATAATATCTGTGAGGTTATAGGGCGAAAGGCTCTTTAAAACGTATGATTATGAATGTAAAGAAAGTATGTAAGTAAGAAAGAAAGTATGTAAGTAAGAAAGAAAGTATGTAAGTAAGAATGAAGGTATGAGTACTTATGTGTGTATGAAAGAAAGTTATGAGGTTAAGTACGTATGTATGTAACAAGGTATTGTATGGTAGTGTATGATTAACTAGAACTCACTCAGCGTAGCTGACTTTTAGTATGCACGCAGGTGAGTAGGATGAGACAGCTGGCTTGAGTGGAGGACACATGGCAGAAGACTAAAGCCTGGCATCTGAAGATCCGATATGTTTTATAAGTTACGTTTTGATTTTGAAAGACAAGAGGAATGTTTAAAGACATGATTATGAATTGATATGTAATGTTTTATGAAAGTTTTATATTCCGCGTAAAGTTTTTAATTAACTCTGATATTTAGAACTGTGTTTATGAGTAAATCCAACACGAAAGTAGGGTTACCGGTAACGGGGCCTTACAAGTTGGTATCAGAGCAAAGTTCGAGAGATTTAAGCATCCTACATGCTTAGACTCGAACAGAGAATGGGATTTAAGTAAGAAAGGAAAGAAGATGCCAGTTCAAGAATGCCATGTGTCGCTCAAGCAAGATCAGTAAAGGTAAAGTGCATGATTAAATGATGTATGTTAATAAGAAAGAAAGGATATGTGAACGATAGGGATAGGAATAATTGACTGTTTAAATTGACAAACTGCTTAAGTAGAACCAGCACAAATAGACTCATAAAGGGAAGTGTATATGACACGGAAAGTAACGTGATCAGCTAATCACAACTGGCCACTGTTATTACCTGTTAGCCTTACTATCCTTGTACTAGATAGTTCCTTGAGTGATGATGTTTGTGTTTTCTCATATAGGATACTGATGGCTGGAGCTGGAGAATTTGTTGAAGCTGGGGGTCGCACTGGACGTCGTGGCAGGCCTCGTCTTGTCCGGCAACCCTCGGTAGAAGAAGCTTCCCACACCGAAGATGAAGGAAGCGCAGCAGGAGGAGACCAGAACAACAACGAGGAAGTTCAACTTAGCCCTGCAGTTCAAGCAGCCATTGTTCAGGCTGTAGTTGCTGCTGTGAAGAACCTGAATCCCGAAGGATCTGCTGGAAGCCGTGAACGAACTGCTGAAGGAGCGGGTGGTGATGGTAGAAGGGATGGGGAAGGTGAAAGAGGGGCCTCGAGTGGGGATAAGTCTGTGAAAGTCGATGATAGGAGAGGAGGACAAGGTGGGTGCAGCTATAAGTCCTTCAAAGGTTGTGACCCGCCTAAGCTGACTGGTTTAGGAGACGCAATCGCTACTCTCCAGTGGATAACCGCTATGGACAAGGTTATCCGCATTAGCGAATGCCGTCCCGACCAAGCTGTGGGCTATGCTACTCAGTCATTCATAGATGAGGCTATGTATTGGTGGGAGAGTGTGGAGCAGAGGAAGACCCGTGAAGAGATCAAAGGGATGAAGTGGGAAGATTTGAAAGAGTTGGTAATGAAGAAGTTCTGTGCAGATGCCGAGGTTGAAAGAACGGAGATGAAGTTCCAGAATTTAAAAGCCGGTATGATGACGCATCGTGAGTATACCACGGAGTTCAACCGACTATCTAGGTTGGTGCCTGACATGGTTGACACTGAGGTCAAGAGAATCAAGTGTTATGTGAGGGGGTTGCCACAAAAGGTCCGCATGTTAGTCAGGGCGATTCAACCTGCTACTTTTGATTCGGCTGTTGGACTCGCGGAAATGGTCTATGCTGACGTGGCCGCGGATGATAGGGTGGAAAGGGACGAAGAGAAAGAGAAGAAAGGGGTCACTCCTGCTAAACGACCCGGTACTCAGTTATGGAACTCCAGGGATAAGAAACAGAAAGTGTGGGAGAAGAGATCGTGTAAGACCTGCGGAAAGAGGCATGGTGGTGAGTGCAAGTGGGGTAAAAGTTCTAATGTTTGTCTCAAATGTGGAAAGGCTCATGGTGGAGAATGCAGAATGGGGTCGAATGCCTGTTATAAGTGTGGGAAGGTAGGGCATTATGCCAATGAGTGCAGTGCGAAGCCAGCATGTTACAAATGTGGCAAGACAGGCCATATGTCAAGGGAGTGCACTGAAGGTGTAGCTGGAGGTAGTGGTAAGAAGGATGCCGATCAAGCTAGGCCCAGAACTAGAGCCTACATGCTGACCCAGGAACAAGCCAGGCAGATTCCGGATGTCGTCACAGGTACGTTTCTAGTGAACGATGTTTCCGCTTCTGTATTATTTGATTCTGGTGCGAATAGAAGTTTTGTAGCTACGACGTTTAGTAAACTAGCTAAAATGAAAGGCTGCCGAGTGTCTGAAACTTTTGTAGTAGAAACCGCAAGTGACACTTCGGTGAAAATAACAAAAATGGTGAAGAATTGTAAGATAGAGTTAGAGGGACATGAGTTCCCTGTTACTTTGTATGTTATGGCCTTAGGAGGGTTCGATGTAGTCTTGGGTATGGATTGGTTGTCTGAGTTTGAGGCTCAGATAGTATGTAAAAGTAAGATGATAAGGTTAAAGTCATTGGATGGTAGTGCGGTGACGGTTTATGGTGATAAGGAGAGTTATGGACTTAATGTCATTTCGATGATAAAAGCCGAGGGTTTGTTAAGGCGAGGGTGCGGTGCCTACCTGGCGTATGTTGTCAACGCTACGGCCGAGACGAAAGAAATGAAGGATGTTCCTATTGTGCGCGACTACCCAGAAGTATTCCCTGAGGATCTTCCGGGGCTGCCACCGGAGCGGGAAATAGAATTTCAGATAGATTTAATACCAGGAGCCCAGCCCGTCGCGAAAGCGCCTTACCGTCTAGCACCGTCCGAGATGAAGGAATTGATGTCACAACTGCAAGAACTCCTCGACAAAGGTTTCATAAGACCGAGTGTTTCTCCGTGGGGCGCACCGGTTTTGTTTGTGAAAAAGAAGGATGGAAGTATGAGAATGTGCATAGACTATCGTGAGTTGAATAAGCTTACGGTAAAGAATAGATATCCTTTGCCAAGGATCAATGATCTGTTTGACCAACTGCAAGGTTCAAGTTGGTTCTCACGAATAGATCTCAGATCAGGCTACCATCAGCTGAAGGTGAAGGAGGCAGACATCCCTAAGACAGCGTTCCGAACGCGGTATGGACACTACGAGTTCCTCGTAATGTCATTCGGTCTAACAAATGCTCCTGCAGCATTTATGGACATGATGAATAGGGTGTGTCGGCCGATGTTGGATAAGTCGGTTATCGTCTTCATTGACGATATATTGATTTATTCAAAGAACGAGTCTGACCATGCTGAGCATCTGAGAGAGGTATTGGAGACACTGAAGAAAGAGAAGTTGTACGCCAAGTTTTCGAAGTGCGCGTTCTGGCTAAGAGAAGTGCAATTTTTAGGTCACGTGATTAATCCTGAAGGGATTACCGTGGACCCAGCTAAGATTGAAGCGATAACGAATTGGAAGACTCCGCAAAATCCGACTGATATACGAAGTTTCCTAGGGTTAGCCGGCTACTACAGGAGATTCATCGAAGGTTTCTCCAAGATAGCCGCACCGCTGACCGGTATGACCCGAAGGTCGATAGTATTCAGCTGGGGAAAATTTCAAGAAGAAGCTTTTGAAGAATTGAAGAAGAGACTCACGCAAGCTCCAATCCTTACTCTACCCGATGGTGACGAGGATTTCGTTGTTTGTGCTGATGCTTCGCATCAAGGATTAGGTTGCGTGTTGATGCAACGAGGGAAGGTGATAGCTTACGCGTCCAGACAGTTGAAGGTCCATGAAAGTACTTATCCGACGCATGATTTGGAGTTAGCAGCTGTAGTGCATGCTCTTAAGATATGGAGGCACTATCTGTACGGCACTAAGTGTACTATCTATACCGATCATAAGAGTTTAAAGTACTTCTTCGAGCAGAAAGAATTGAACATGAGGCAGAGAAGATGGTTAGAATTGATAAAGGATTACGACTGTGAGATTAAGTATTACCCCGGTAAAGCTAACGTGGTTGCTGATGCGCTAAGTCGTAAGAATGAGGAAGTCCTTGCAACAGTGAAGTCATACAAGCTGATTGTGAACTCAAGTCTTTTTGAAGAAATCATCAAGGTGCAGTCAGAAGTGTTAATAGATGAAGGGTTAGTAAAGAAGGAAAGGATTTATGGCCAGCAAGATGAGTTGGTGGAAAACACTCATGGAGTTAAAACTAGGTTCGACCGTATGTGGATCCCACGCCATGGTGATCTTAGAAGTCGAATCTTAGATGAAGCTCATAAGTCAAGGTACTCAATCCATCCAGGAGCTACAAAGATGTACCAAGACTTGAAAAGAGATTACTGGTGGCCAGGATTGAAGAGCGATGTAGTGGATTATGTTGGTAAGTGCTTAACTTGCTTACAAGTCAAAGCCGAACACCAAAAGCCTTGTGGGAAGATGCAACCGCTAGAGATACCTGAGTGGAAATGGGAACACATCACCATGGATTTCATAACTAAGCTACCTCGTACAGCTAAGCAACATGATACCATCTGGGTGATTGTGGACCGTTTGACCAAGAGTGCTCACTTTCTGCCCATACGAGAGGCCATCTCGTCAGAAACGTTAGCAAGCTTGTTCATTAAAGAAATTGTAACCAAGCATGGAGTACCGTTATCGATCGTGTCTGATAGGGATACACGGTTTACTTCGAGGTTCTGGAAGAAATTTCATGAAGCTATGGGGACGAGGTTGAACATCAGTACGGCGTATCATCCTCAAACCGATGGACAGTCTGAAAGGACGATCCAAACCCTTGAGGATATGCTACGTGCTTGCGTTTTAGATTTTGGTGGAAGTTGGGATGATCATCTGCATCTGGCAGAGTTCTCCTATAACAACAGTTACCATTCGAGTATTGGTATGCCACCGTTTGAGATGCTGTACGGTAGACGATGTAGAACCCCGGTGTGTTGGGGTGAGATTGGTCAGAAGGAAATGGGAAGTATAGAAGTGGTTCAAGAAACGTCTTCAAAGTTCGATCAGATCAAAGCAAGAATGAAAGCCGCTCAAGACAGACAAAAGTCTTATGCGGATAAGCGGCGACGACCAATTGAGTTTAACGTTGGCGACTATGCGATGCTTAAGGTCTCGCCTTGGAAGGGGATTATCCGTTTTAGGAAAAGAGGAAAGTTGAGTCCGAGGTACATTGGACCGTTCAAGATTGTAAAACGTGTGGGTGAAGTAGCTTACAAACTGGATTTACCCGATGAGTTAGAAGGAATTCATTCAACCTTCCATGTTTCTCATCTGAGGAAGTGTCTAGCTGATGACACGTCTCACGTGCCCTTAATGGACATCGAGGTTGATGAACAATTGAACTACATCGAGCAACCGATAAAGATCGTTGATCGCAAGGAGAAGCAGCTTCGTCACAAGATTATACCCTTGGTCAAAGTGATATGGAAACACCGCAAGGGATCAGATGCTATTTGGGAAGTCGAGGATGAGATGCGCAAGTTTTACCCTAGTTTGTTTATGTAATAGTTAGGTTTCGGGGACGAAACCTCTTTAAGGGAGGAAGACTTGTAACATCCTAAAATTTTTATATGATAAATAAAAGAAAGTTATGTTTAGTAATTTCACGTTTTAGTTATTTAATGTCGAGAAAGGAACGGGTCATGGGCTTAGATTACGTAAGATGGGTTAAATGAGAATGGGCCTTGGGTCCGTGGGCTCGAGAGATATAAATACCCATCCCGAGCCCAAAATACCATTTCACTAACTCCCTTTCACTCCCGCACCCAAACACTCTCAATTCTAGAGAGAGAAAGTTCTCAAATCACAAATCCGAGTCCACAATCTTGTTCCTAATCGTTTTTGGTAAGTCCCTCTCGAAAATCATCCGTTTTCATAACCATTTTCGGCCTCAAATCGAGCAAAAACTCCCATTTTCGTAACTTGAGTTTTCGGGTCAAAAACCGTCTTGTTTTGGTGTCAAAATGCAGGTCTTTGTGTTTAAAATCACTAGGAATTGATAGCCCTTTCAATCCCGAACATTTCCATGTCAAAAACTTCGATTTTGGGTCAAAAATCTGGAAAATCTGGAAAACCCGTAGGTTTCTCCGTCGCCCAGCTTGAAGGCGTCGAATCAGACTTATTCGATCGAATGAGTCAACCGAATCAGTCCATTCGATCGAATAGGGAAGCAACCGAACGGTCTCCATCTTATTCGACCGAATGAGCTTCATATCCGACCGAACGAGTTCCTATTCGATCGAACAAGTGCCATGTCCGACCGAACGAGTTTTCCCAACTGGTTCGATCGAGTGTGTGTCTAGTTCGATCGAGTGTGCCTCAGATTCGATCGAATATGTCCCTATTCGACCGAATCAAGCCAGAACCAAGCCGAACGAGTTTTCCCAACTAGTTCGATCGAGTGTGTCTCAGATTCGATCGAATATGTCCCTATTCGATCGAATCAAGCCAGAACCAAGTTGTTTCCAAGATTCGCCTGAAGTGAAGTTCGTTTATGAAATAAATTAAAAACCTAATGGAAAATGTGTTAAGGCGGTTATCGAAAATGAGTAGTGGTAATAGTAGTAGTAGTAATTGATATGTGTAAATATTATACAGTTAGCCGAGCCCAGTTAAAGAAAGGAATTACAATCAACGGCGAGCGTAACAGGATCCAGGTGAGTTTCTAGCCCCATTCCTTGTTATGTTTTCGGGGCTGTGTGCATACTTGATGTGTTGTTAATACATTTATCCAAAGTGATAAGTGTATGCCATAGGTGATATATGTGATATGTATGAATGATTGCTTGATGGTTCGTGAACGATCTTCGGATATTGCACGTACTGTCAGGTTGTAACGTTATAAATATGGCAAATATGATATGTATGTTTATGTGTATGAACGTAAGAAAGTTAATAAAAGAAGGAAATGACGGTTGTATGGTTGTATGGTTACGAAAGGGGTACCGAGCCCTAATAATACTCGAGGTATGATGTATGGTTGTATGGTAACGAAGAGGGAATCGAACCCTACTAATATTCGAAAACATGGGACCAGACCCTTATAATATCTGTGATGTTAGGGACCAGACCCTCATAATATCTGTGATGATAGGGACCAGACCCTTATAATATCTGTGATGTTAGGGACCAGACCCTTATAATATCTGTGATGTTAGGGACCAGACCCTTATAATATCTGTGAGGTTATAGGGCGAAAGGCTCTTTAAAACGTATGATTATGAATGTAAAGAAAGTATGTAAGTAAGAAAGAAAGTATGTAAGTAAGAAAGAAAGTATGTAAGTAAGAATGAAGGTATGAGTACTTATGTGTGTATGAAAGAAAGTTATGAGGTTAAGTACGTATGTATGTAACAAGGTATTGTATGGTAGTGTATGATTAACTAGAACTCACTCAGCGTAGCTGACTTTTAGTATGCACGCAGGTGAGTAGGATGAGACAGCTGGCTTGAGTGGAGGACACATGGCAGAAGACTAAAGCCTGGCATCTGAAGATCCGATATGTTTTATAAGTTACGTTTTGATTTTGAAAGACAAGAGGAATGTTTAAAGACATGATTATGAATTGATATGTAATGTTTTATGAAAGTTTTATATTCCGCGTAAAGTTTTTAATTAACTCTGATATTTAGAACTGTGTTTATGAGTAAATCCAACACGAAAGTAGGGTTACCGGTAACGGGGCCTTACAGTGTTATAGTACTTATGGAGTTGGCTCTTATAATTGTGTTCGCGCATGGAAGTCAACTCCCTTCGTTCTTCGAGGAGCATTAAGTCGATGCGACGCTGCTCATCGTTGTCTTCTTTCACGGTTAAGACTCGGTGGGAATGTAGACCTATCTCGGCGGGGACCCTTGCTTCGTGCCATAGTTTAGACTAAATGGCTTTTAGGGGTAACTCGTGTTCCTTTGTATTCTGAGGGCCCAAAGGATATGCGAGATCTGGTCTATCCAACGAGATCTATAATGGTTTAACCTCCTTTTGATTCCATCAATGATGATGCGATTGACGCGTTTCACCTCCCCATTGCCTTGCAGGTGGCAACGGATGTGAAAGTTTGAGTAACTTGCAATTCTGTAAGCTATGTTTTTACACTTGGTCGGTCAACTGCATTCAGTTTTCATTGACAATGTTCATGGGCAAGCCAAAACGTCAGATGATGAAATCCCAGATGAATCTGTTTTCATTCTGGCGGCGTTGATAATGGCTACTAGCTTAGCTTCTATCATCTTAGTGAAGTAATCGATGGTGACTAAAAGGAATTTCACCCGCCCCGGCGCTTCTGGAAATGGGCCAGTGATGACAATGGACCATTTCTAAAAATGCCAACGTGGAAGTGACTGATATCATGTTATTCTTTGTGCGGAGAGTATTACGCGTGTGGCGCTTACACGCGTCATATTTACGGATTTGTTTTTCAGCGTCTACGTGCATGCCTGGCCAATAATACCCCGCGTTCATGATTTTTGCCAACACCATGCGTGGGCCTGCGTGTACTCCACAGATGCCTTCATGTATTTCCCTTAACGGGTAATCGGCGTCTTGTGAGTCTACACAGTGGAGAAGTGGACCTAGGTAAGATCGCATGTACAAGATTCCATATTTCATTTGGTAGTTAAGCGCTTTATGGTGTATCTTCCTGGCCTCTACTTTCTGGAAGGATACCAGCGAACAAAAAGTTGACAATCGGCGTCATCCAAGACACACTGCCTGCAGTGATGATGCAAACTTCTCTTATGGGAACTAAAGGGGTGCTGAGGACTTCAACGCGGATGTCTTTTTCAAAGTGTTCGAAACTAACTAGCACCAGTTGCTTAACGTGTCAGCTGGTTTATTCTTACTGCGCTTGATATGAATCACTTTGCACGTCGAAAAATATTGCATTACCGCTTTGGCTTGAGCCAAGTACAAGGCCATTTTTTCATCTTTGGCTTCGTATGGCCCGTCGATTTTACTTGCTACCAACATGGAGTCCACATGGGCTTCCAGGTGTTGGGCGCCTAGTTTTCGCGCGATCCTTAGGCTAGCCTGAAAAGCTTTGTATTCTGCCTTGCTGTTTGTACTTTTGAATTCGAGGAGGATAGCGTACGTGAATTCATGGCCTTCTAGATCTATGAGTCTCAATCTAGCACCTGACCCTTCATCATTTGAGGCTTCGTCCGTATAAAGCTGCCAAATGCTTTCCCTTTCTTGCACTACGGGAGGTTCTAGTTCCCAGTGGCATTCGTCTTCCCGTGTCGCGGGTACTTCCGCGATGAAATTGGCAAGCACCTGACCTTTAATTGCAGGTTGGAGCTTGTATTCTATCCCGTGCTCTACCAAGTCTATAGCCTACTTTGCGAGTCTTCCTGATAGTTCTGGTTTGCAAAGAACGTTGTGTAGTTTGTAGCTAGTTAGAACATTGGTTGGGTGTCCTTGAAAGTACCGGCGTATTCATCGGAAATCTGGAACTAACGCGAACACCAGTTTCTCGAGGGTAGAGTATCTTGTCTCTATGTCAGTGAGTGTGCAACTGACGTAGTAAATAAGAGTTTGTACTTTGTCTCTCTATACCATAAGTGCAACGTCGGCCGCCCTATCGAATGGGAAAGATACATTGTTAATGGTTCCTTCGGAAGTGGCGCGGTCATAGTGGGGAGTTTGATCAACCGGGACTTGATTTCTTGGAACGTACATTCCGCCTCCAGGGTCCAGTGGAACTGCATTTTCTTGAGGCAGTTGTGGAAGGAGGAAACAAATGGGAACGACTTGTCATTGTTGTTTGTTAGGAACCTGTTCAACGCCATATGGCGCCCATTCAACATTTGCACTTGTTTGATAGTGGTGGGTGATGGCATCTTGACGATGGCCCCACTTTTTCTGGATTGACTTTTAATTCGTTTTTGGTGAGTGTAACGCCTAGGAACTTGCCCTCCTCCATTCCAAATAAGCATTTACCTGGGTTGAGCTTCATGCTTATCCTACGGTGCATGTTAAACGTTTCCTCGACATCTTTCAACAATGAGGGTTCTTCCGCACTCTTGATGACTAGGTCATCCATGTATACTTTCACGTTTCTCCAGATTTGATTGCTGAACTCTCAATCCATTAGCTGCTAATAAGTAGATCCTATGTTCTTTAACCCAACGACATAATTTTGTAACAATATGTATCAGTTTTGGTGCGAAACGCGGTCTTATCTAGGTCGCCGACGGCCATATGGATCTAATGGTACCCCTTGTAGGCTTCCAGGAAACATATGTAGCGAAAAGGAACCAACGTATCCACCTTCAAGTCTATCTCCGAGAGTGGATGATAGTCCTTTGGGCATGCTTTGTTTATTTACATATTCTCAAACTAAAAATTATCAAGTGTATTTCAATCATTACCCTTAACTTTAAACTATAAATATTTTATTACCTCTTTTTTTTCCTCATGTTACTTTTCACAACTTACTTTTCATTTTATAAATCTTTATTATTAAAATTCAATTTTTGTAAATTTTATAAATATTAAACTGAATTTTTCATCATTCAAATTTAATTTTCATTATTAAATTAAATTTTTCATTAATTGAATTTTTACCATTAAAATTGACTTGTTAATAAATCTCCATTAAAACCCATTACTCACTTTATTTATTGATTAAGTTCGTTATTTGAAACTAAACGTGGGTTCGTAAATATTTCAACTCCCCACTTTGATTTTTGGATACACCTTAAAAATCTTGAACGTTTTAAATGATAAATTCGTAGTTGTTAGAATAGTCATGGTGGTTCATGCATTTCTAGCCTCACATTTATCTTATTTTATTATATGCTTTACATATTATTTTTGGTATCACAATTAATTAAAAATTTGTTATTTACATGAATTTCCATTATCAATAATTCAATTTACTTATTTCCTAATATTTATAACGATTTTGTGAAAAAGGAAGAATCCACGAATTCCCAATTTAATCTAATTTAATATATTCAATTACCCACTTTATATTTTATCTAATTTTAAAGATTTAATTGGAATAGGACTATCTCGGTGGTTCGGGAATATCCGCTTCCCAATTTAATCTATTAAAGATTTATTAGAATACGTACATTTTCGCAATTTCATTAATACTTAAATTAATATTTACTAATTATTATAATATTTTATTATAAAATCGAATTAATCTCATCTCAAAATAAAAATTGAAAAGCTATAACTTTATATTAACTTCTCTTTAATCTCATAAGTTCCCAAATTAACCGAACTCGACTCATCAAAATTTTCGTTAACTATGTTTAAATTTATACTATCGGTCTTAAGAATTTTATTCCTAATAAATACGATATTTAAAAGAGTTCACATGTCACTAGTTATTTTGAAATTTGTTGTTAAGTAAACTTTTGCGCATACCATCTCATGAATCAAGTTTCTTTATCTATCAAGGTTAACTTCATATAATATTCTACTCTTAGCTTATTCTCGATCATCATAATTCATATCTTTGCCATAAAAGATGTTTTAGAAATTTCACGGTTTTATTAATCCAACTCGAACATTTATTAATTATTTTTTGAAATTATATTTAAAATTATCAAAACATTTGTTTTCTCTTAAAATTTTATTTTCAATGTTTTATAACCCACATTATGGGACGGATTATGCGGACCATCCGACGATAAGAGTAATTATGGATGTATACATAATTATCCGAGTCCTCGCATAGAAATCATAATACGTACAATTTTGTGTCATAATCTAGAACCAAAAGTAGTTTGAGTAACGGTACGAATGTTGAGATGATAAGGACATGGTGGATAAGCCGCTGGTACATCCTATATATAAGTGCCCATATCGGATTGTCATTTGAAGCGTTGCTTTGATTATTAGAAGTTCTATGTTATGATATTTTCCTTAAACGTTTAATTATTTTCAAAAACGATTGTGTTTTAGTTTTTCTTAATTTTGGGATGAAATTCCCTAATGTAGGGGAGACTGTAACATCTCAGATTTTTCGTATTTGTATTCGTTTAAGTTTAAACCGATCC